>NW_027467661.1:32500-45000 GCF_046742065.1 Oratosquilla oratoria | reverse complement strand
TACATTACTATTTTCCAGCACCCCCTAATTATTATATACTTACATGAAGTATAGTTGCCATGTTACTACAACTACTTCATTGCTACTTTTCCAGCACCCCCTAAAATCTATTTCGGCTCCACCTTACGCATTCCAGGTTAAGAAACATTGACTTATCCTGTCCTAGCTTAGACTGCCCCAACCGCATATTTGGTTATCGGCCTAACAAAATTGCCAGCGCCTGGTCTATTTTGGAAAAAATCCGATTTAATTCCGCCGAACTATTAATAAATTTTATTGTTTTATCAAGTAGATTAAGGATTAATAAAAAAAAAATCTTATGCTGATTAACTCGTGTTCGAAAGTATTTGTTGATTAAAGGGCTCACAATCTCATGAAACAACGGCGATACCATCGTCTTAATTTATCTCGAAGACTCGTCTTTATTATCAACGCGAGTTCAACTACTAAGGAATCCTTAAGACGACTGACTGTAACCTCCGCCTGAATCCTCCATTTGTACTTTCCTACGTGTTTTACAGTAGAGCGGCACTCCAGTTTCCTACTACTGCGTCACCCACCGCCCCACTTTTAAACTTACTTTCAAGTCCACGCAACGTTATATGTATCCCCAAGCTAACTAAACGGGACTGTCTGCATTCGTAACGGTATGGGAGATGCCTCGTGTTTCCTCTTGCGATTTTGTTGCCAAGAACCGAGAACCCAATGGTCTCTCCTCTGGCTTTAAAAAAAAAAAAAAAAAAAAAAAAGGCCATTTGTTATTGTCTTGATATCGACGAGTCATTCCATGCTGAATATTGATTCACCGTTTCAAGTAAATTATTTTTTCTTTAGCAATCCTGAGGTCATATCTTTCCAAGCACTATGTAACCGATACACAACGGGGATCCATAGAATTTTTCTATTGCCATGCGATTTTTATCTTCCACGGGAAACCACCGCTTTACCGTAGAGAGTTTTGGTGTCTGATGATTAAGGCGTAGAAAATCCTCGTAGTAATTCTTCACTGGTACGGTGACATGTTAACTCACTGCACTAGGTGATTACAACTCAGTGCACTTACCTAATCTCAACCAACCAAACCCAAACCTAACCTACCTCATTGTTGTTTTTATTATATCTTAATTGCGTTATAACAAAAATGTGGAGTGAATTGACATGTTGATGCGCAGTGAATTGGTGAGGTGCAGTGAGATGAATTGAAGCGCAGTGACCCAATCTGTCCCCACTAGTACAAATAGGGATTTCTTATTTGCTCCTATTACCAAGACTATTTTTTTTCCAAATGCAGAAACGATTATAAACCAGGGCAACAACATAATGGGATGGATACAACACGAGAAGAGTGTGTCACAAACCACAGCGAAATATATCTGGAAATCCAAAGAAATCAACTGCAATGTTTAATTACTATGGAAGAAAAAAGAAAAGAATATGACCTGAAACAAATCGTTATCAAGGGAGATCAACACCTGGCAGCAATCATGATACAGGGAGGGGGGGGGGCAGTGGACCTCGTTTGACCTTTGTGGACAGCAGTCAGGTGTTCGAGGTGAGGTTAAGAAAAGGGGGCATGGGGAACAGAGGAATGGAGGGTAGGGAGAGGTGCGAACTCAGAGGTGAAAAGTACCTGGTTTCTTTGCAATTTCTAAATATAGCAAATTCTAAAAATGCTAATTGCCTAACATCAGCTAGAGATCCATTATTCACCTTCTCCATCGTAAGTATCTGGAGACGGGGAAATGGGATCATGAGGGAACTTTCCATAAAAGCCGGACGTCGAGAGAACCTTTCTATTATATTAGCAAGTTTCTGTAATTATGATCAATCGTACCATGATTGTACTCCTTCCTGTGAACAATTTCGGTAAAGCAGTGATTCTTTTCGAAACGGCGAGAGAATATGACCGCAACCCAGAAGACAGGATAACTAATCTCATTAATAAGACACCAACAAAATGGTGTATTTGAGAGCAAGTCTTGGTTGAGGTTGTCATCAGTGACAGACTTCAAGACGAAGATTAATAAGAAAATCTTTCCATTTAGGATACAAACACTATACTTGCGTAACACTAGATTTTAAAGTTAGACTACATGGTTCTAATGTTTGGCTACCCCAACCTAACCCGGTAAAACGGTTTGACAACAAACCTGAAAAAGAGGAGGAACGGGAAGGGACCTGGGGAGGGGTGTGTGTGTGTGTGTGTGTGCTACCAGGAAATCAAGAGAAGGTATTGGGAGAGTAAAGAAGTCAAAGTACACTGAGGGAGGAAAGCGAGGGCAGTCACAAGCTGGGAGCAGGGGATAAGGTTTGCAGTTTTGTGGACCAGTTGTCCGTCGACGAATTGTCCGTTCAGCGGGGGAGACAAGTATCACCAGGTAATGGAAAGGTTGTGGATCGAGCACATCCCGGATCAGACACACTTAGGGATGTGAGAATGGACCTGTGGATGTCATGGAGCAAAATAAATCAAAATCCAAGCCTTAGGTGCCTTTCCGTTACAAGGAAAGTTTGTGAGCGACAGAGGTCACATGCCAAAAATCAAACGAATCAAAATGAAAGAAAAGTGTAACGAAAAGACTTCACGTGAATTTGGAAAACAAAGAAAATGGCAACTCACTAACAAGCTATAGGCAAACAATAATGTACGAGAAATTAGCACGGAATAACGATGCCGTGGGCAGGTATGTGGTGGTGTGCGCTTAGTGTGGTAACAATTATACCATGACACTAACTGGTTCACAAGACGGATCATAATTATTACCTTGTCTGCCGCTTATAAAAATAGACAAGCAAGCATGTACACACACACGCGCGCGCGCATTGACCATGCACGCACGCTCGGAACCACATACGCACGTGTACGCATTTAATCGAATTACAATGGAAGGGCTGGTGGAAGTGAAATCGGAACAATGACCGCTCCCTGTCATTCGTATCCTCAGACGGCCCCAGGCCGCCCGAATGAATGGCCGATGACGCAGCAGCAGGAAGCGGTCTGGAGAAAAAAAAAAAAATCACGAGGGGGAGAATCAAGTGAGGAGGAAGAGGGAAAAGAGTAGCGTGAAACAAGACAGAGAGAAAAAAGAAGCGTGGTTGGCGGGGAAGAGAGCGTGGAGAATCCATGTGCCAGGCCAAACCAGGTGAATCAATCATTAACCAATAGGTGCAAGCGTCACCATTGCACATAGCCGTTCTAACCTTTCCCCCGTTTCCTACCCCCCCCCCCCTCCAGAAAAGTTCCCACATAGGCTCCTGGTCCATCCCGACTGTCTCTAAGCAGACAAGACTTATCTGACGCAGTCACGATCCACATGGAAGATCCCTCGACTTCGCTCATTACGGGGTATTCCTCTGGGAGGCGACCCAATTAACCATAGAACCCCAGCTGACATCCAGTGATCGGTCAGGTTGCTTGTCACGCTGGCCCCATCGAGGACATTCTGGTCTGACACTTCGTAAGAATGAAGGAGATTGCGAGACCATAGGGCCTACATTAGGCAGCCCCTTGTCCTTTACCACTTGTCATCTCTATCCATAAAGCTTCTCTTAATATAATCAATAGTTTCAGCGCTCACTATACTAAGTCTATTCTATCCGTTAACCACTCTATTGGTAAACCAGTTCTTGTCCATTTCCTTTTTAAACCTAAATTTGTCCAAATGAAACCTATTATTACGAGTCCTACGCTGCTGTCTTAATATGATGACCTTGCTACAACAGCCTTGTTAAAGCCCTTGGCCCATTTGAATATCTCTATTAGATCACCCTACAGTACACTCTACGTCTTTCCATATAGTGTAAATCAAGGTGCCTAGATATCTCTCCAGTGGTGACGCAAGATTTTCCGGAGTCTCTGTCAAAGGCGTTCAAGCACGAACCTCAAGTACAGGAGAGGGTTCAAGTTCCACAAGACAACGTCACAAGGGGCTTGAACACACGGACCTCAATCTTGTCCACTTACGAGTACCTTGAGAGCTAGATACACTGGCCGTGTCTATCCATACCGTCAGACTACCTGTCTAGTACCTTAGAAATCCAGATCCTGGGGGTATATAGATATCCTTATAAGGATAAGGGGATCTATGATCTTCGCGTTCCACTGATGACATCCTGACGTTTGATCTCAGCCCCAAAAATATCTTATGGACCGGTGTTTTGGTCACAACCCAATCGCCTTCTCATCCAGCGATTCGAGAGCCAATTCTGATGAATCCACCACCGGCAAGTCGAGGTTTGTGGTCCAGGCAATCCATTCCAGCACCAGAAATGGAGCAAGGATACGATTCTACGACATAAGCTCACAAGACATAAGCTCACACCCTTAATGGAAAAAAACTACAAAAGCTCATATATTTTCTTGATTAAAATACATCTTTATATCATACATGAGCTCACATTTTTTATATTTTCTTTATTAAATTATTTTATATCATACAAATATACAGCAATTTGAGATTGGAAATATTTATTCCAATCTTCCACATTAAGGAAGTCCTCCATATACCTACGCCTAACCACTAATTCCTGGCGTCGCTTGCGGTTTGCAATCGTCTGCCATCTGCCATGTTGCAGTAGCTGTGTACTGACTATTGCATAGTCTCGACGGAGACCATCCACTGCAGTCCAGAAGGGGATCCACCCATTTAGTCTTCTGGACATTTAGTCTTCTGACAATTAGTCTTCCTTTGAAAAATAACTGTGGACATTTAGTCTTCGGACATTTAGTCTTCTGGACATTTAGTCTTCGGACATTTAGTCTTCTGGACATTTAGTCTTCGGACATTTAGTCTTCTGGACATTTAGTCTTCGGACATTTAGTCTTCTGGACATTTAGTCTTCGGACACTTATCCTTCCTTTGAAAAATAACTGTGGACATTTAGTCTTCAGACATTTAGTCTTCCTTTGAAAAATAACTGTGGACATTTAGTCTTCGGACATTTAGTCTTCCTTTGAAAAATAACTGTGGACATTTAGTCTTCTGGACAATTAGTCCTCATCTTCAAGTTATAATAGGATAATCCGCATAAAACATCAGTATTAAGAAAAAAGGAAAGAATGAATGGGTGGTGTTGCACGATGAGCTGGGAAAAGTACGTATCCCAGCCCTCACAAACATTGCATTTCCAATACTGTCCCTCCAAGGTGACCTGATGCACATACCAGAAGGGAATGCCGAAGCATGGTGGAATGTTCCAGACAAGTGGGAGTGGTGCTTCAGGCTGCACCTGCCCTTGCTGAACACGATGGAATTTTCTGTTTACATACATGTACTACAAGTAGTCGATCAATGCCTAGCTAGTAGCTGCACGTAGGTCTATGGAAGACTTCTTTAGTGATGTGGGCCACGGAATCAGATTGGGGTGAATATTCCCAATCTCTACTTGTTTATTTGTACAGTTTGATTTATATAAAAAGTAATTTAATTAAGGATATATATATATATATATATATATATATATATATATATATATATATATATATATATACAAGTATGAGCTTTTGTATGTATGATATAAAAAGTAATTCAATAAAGGAAATATAAGAAAATGTGAGCCTTTGTCGTTTTTTTTCCATTAAGGATACATCTCTGAAATATGAGCAAGGATACATTCCCACTTTATCCCATAATATTCTTTCACAGTCTCATCATAGTATGTAAAATGTAACTACTTGCAACCTCGGGAGCATATAGAATGTATCTATGAACTGAATAAAGCAATCTAAAAGTTGAATTAGCAACAAACATTTTGTCAGAATTCAACAAGAAGTTGTGCAAATTGGGGTTTGCATGTACGAGCCTAATTCCTGGACACAAACATACACCAGACCTGAACAGAAGCCCTTAAACAATTAAGACATTCAACTCCGATGACAAGATGTCTTGTCATTTGGTCAAATAAAACAAAAAATCATAAAACACCAAAATGTTTGATCAAACACCAGAAAAAATATGACGTCAGTCCTCGCTTCGCTGCGAGCGAAGCGAGGATTGACGTCATATTTTTCTGGTGTTTGATCAAACATTTTGGTGTTTTATGATTTTTTGTTTTATTTGACCAAATGACAAGACATCTTGTCATCGGAGTTGAATGGGTTAAGACATCATACCAACATTAACATTTCCTTTGTCACGGGTGGCTTTTAGATTCTGTCAGAGTTGACGAATTACAATTCCACTCGCTGACGGAAGAAAGGGTTTCAATTCCTCAAGACTCCAGTGCCCATTAGCTCAGAAGGACTAGCCCACCGTTCAACCAACCAAAGAAGATAATCTCCTATCGGTAGGATGAATAACAACAGGTAGGGGCTACTGCGCTGGCGAAGGATGAGGTCAACAAATGAGGAGGAGGAAAAATCAAGTCAGGAGGGGGATGGGCGGGGCAGCGTGGATGAAGAGAGGCGGAATGGGATTACCCCCGGAGTGAGTCAAATGGAGTGTGCACACACACACACACACACACACACACGTGTGTGTATTTGCCTAATTGTAATTTGTGTGTGTATATGTGTGTGTGTGTGTGATTCACATTGGCCTTGGATCACGTGTTGGACTCGTGATCAACAGCTATTTCCCTCCCGGAAGCGAGCTCAGAGTTCATATATGACCGATCTATGGTGTTTTGACCTTACACGCGCACACACCCAACTCCCCGCTCACGGGAGTTGGAGTAACGATTCGCAGCGCAGCGATACTGAAATAATTTCAGTCCTAGGCGGGATATGAACCCGGGCCGCCGTAGTGGCAGCCGGGAACTCTGACCACTGCGCCATGAGTCGTGTATAGTGTGTTTTTAAAAAAAAGAAATTCACACTTGAAATAAAACCCAAACAGACGAAGCGAGCAATATAAATACTTCGGTCTCTCCGACTTGAGACCCTCTTAGTAGGTCGACTTGTCAAAAAAAAAAAAAAAAAAAAAAAATCGACCGGATCACATGGCAGGTCAAACGGGGGTGTGGCCGGAGGTCAGTTTGGAATGTCCCTAAGGGATGACCTTAAGGTCATTTGATGAGGTCGGATAACCTATGACCTCGTGACAAATCTAAAATGGTTTTGGAGATAAATTTCTGCACAAAATGTCCCCTCTAAATATTTCTAAAATACCTCCCTTATACGGATTATATAGATTCCTTACTTTTTCAATACATATATTATTATTTTACTCGAAATTTTGGTTGAACTACCGGATTTTTTTTTAAATATTACAGCCCTGGTACCTGTCTCTTTGAGGAAGGAGGAAGAGAAAGACACGGGTCTAGGGCCGAGTTTATTCCTGACCGGTTTCCTGAAGCTGTAAGCGAAACCGGCCAGGAATAAACTCGGCCCTAGACCCGTGTATTTCTCTTCCTCCTTCCTCATCGAATATTTTGAAAGCCAAAACTTAACTAATACGAAACTCTAATACATATGTATTGATTCAGATATGTAGATGGTCTTATAATACGGGTTGATTCCTTCGGCTTGTTTGATATGCTCTATGCATTAAATCACTGTGTACCTAATACCGAATTCAAAGTTGATTGGGAAACAGATGACAAGCCCCAGTTTCTCGATATTTGGATTATTAGAGAAATTTTAACTTTGCAATTCAATGGTAATAAAAAACCGATATCTTCTAAGATGTTACCTTTATCATTTCAGTTATCACTTAAAGGAAAATGAGGAGGGTTAGAGGCAGAAGGAAGATGAGGAGGAAGAGGGGAAGGGGAGACTGAGGGTGAGGATGAGGTGAAGAAGAGGGGAAGACTGAGAAGGAGGAGGTGCAGGAGAAAGAACATCAGGAGGAACCGGGTGAGGAGAAAGAGCAGCAGCAGCATGGGCAGGAAGAGGAGGAACAGGAGGAGGAAGAAAAGGTGGAGGAAGAGAGTCAGAAACAAGAACATAAAGTGCATGACGAACATGATGAAGAGGAGGAGTGGGGAGGAGAAGCGAGAATGTAAAGACAAAGACCAGGGCGAGCAGAAAGGGAAGAGAAGCTGGAGCAGGTGGAACAGGAGGAGGAGGAGGAGGAAAGGAGAGAATTTGCGTGAGTAATTATAAATGATCTGGTAATTCTGTTATTAAGACATTGACAAATTGGAAAAAGTATAACGGCGAGTCGCAAAACTGATTCCAAATATCAAAAATCAATCACACGAAAATCGACTAAAACATATGAATCTGTTTTCCCTTAAAAAGCGTAGACTCAGAGGTGACTTGATACAGGTCTTTAAGATTCTAAAGGGAATTGACAACATCAAAAGTGACAAAATTTTCACAATGAATGAGAATCCGAAAAAGAAATAATGGTCTCAAACTGTCAGAAAATGGATTTAATTTGGAAGTGGGTAGAAACAACTTCGTCAACCGTGTAGTTAATGAATGGAATAAACTTCCTGCAGAGGCAGTGCAATGTAGTTCAGTTCGAAGCTTTAAGATTCGTTTAAATAAAGACCTAAGCAAGATGAGGAAATAATTGCCATTTATTTTATATTATTTGTTTATTTGTTTGTTTATCATTTGTCTATTATTATTTGCTTGATTTTCATTTACTATTAGTTACCCGTCCATTGATTATTATTTAATATTTACCTTTTTGTTTATTATTTAACTATACCTATGCATTTATTATATAAATATATATATACATATATATATAAATATATATACATATATATATATATATATATATATATATATATATATATATTTACAACCCTGAATGGGTCCCAGTGAACAGATATACATTTTTATCAACTACAATACACTTCAATTCTAAGCCGTCAACATCGAGAGACTCGAGGATGCCAATATGCAGAAACTGAAACGCGGTACGGCCAAGGACTCGAACCAGGGCTAGCACGTGACAAGTTTTAGTGACTTAATCGATTGCGTCATCAAGAGAGATATAAGTTGAGCGCAACTTTTCTTATATATTTGTATGCTCGAGTTACATACAAGTACAAGAAATTTTGCGTTCAACCCATCTCCACTATGATAGTACAATTATATATATATATATATATGTATATATACATATATATATATATATATATATATATATATATATAATGTATATATACATATATATATATATATATATATATAGATATATATATATATACCATTATTAGTTATGGAACAAAAGGTCTCCTGTAGCCATGGTCCGCCTTTGTGATCCTATGTAAGATATGGCGATGCAGGTGTGGTGGAAATGATAAACAGACATGTGTATGCCGGGGGAGGTACACATACGAATATGTTTGAACATTTCCCTCCATTTGTACATACCACAGCGTGTCTGGGCTGTACATTTACGACGTGTACGGATCGTGTGTGTCCCTGACAGTCGCTCGTATCGATGTGTCCGAAAAAAAAAAAAAAAACCAGCTGCTTCGCAAAAGATCTCGGATCTCGGCTACCGCGGTTCCTGCTTGAGCAGATCAGCTCAATACCTCTTCGGGTCAGTATGGTATTACTAAGCCATCCCCCAGTCCCTCACCTTCCATTGGCCCTTATCAAGACCTGTACCTAGTAAGACCATCCCCTTCCTCCACTAGTCACCAAATGCATCCAAACACAATGCCACCATCAACTCTCCATTGGCTAACCATGTATTAGTGTTGAGTCATAACACTCTCGATAATAAATGGGTTCAGCTTCTGCCTTACAACATTTCTGTCGCTACGTCACTGCTCCGACACCGCATCTTTCAGTCACTCCACCCCTTCGCGATAATAAACAACTTCACAGACTTTGTTCTGGCTAACGCCGGGCTATTTCAGTCACAATGCCCACTTTACATATTCTACTCTGATGTTTGGTTGAGGGCAGAAGCCCTTGTACCAGAGGGAAATACATCACGATCTCAATTTTTTTTAGTCCTGTCCCAGTTCTCACCCAGTCAACAAGTCATTGCCGAGTCAAAAGTGCCAACTATTTTATATTTTGGTTAATAAATATCCCTAAAAAAGAATCTCATTACAAAGTACCTCGAGAACCAAGCAAGCTCCCTGACCACACCTAAACCTTCTGAACCACATCCAAAGAGCTTTATGGAAATAGTCGTTTTATCACACTTCTATCCTTCATTTTCTAATAGACCGATCTTCACCTCGCTCAAAATCCGATCCTGTGAAAACAGGCGGTATTTTCTAGACAGCTCATACCCATACCCACTCCCCTTACGTCTGTTCATCAGCACCGCCTTCAACTACTTACCTCCTTTACCTCTTCTCTCCAGCTTCTACCTAGGTGTCCCTCTTCCACGTTGGAGATTTCGCGGCGTCTAGCCAGTAACACACCTGTTCCACCTCCCAACGTAGTTTCTGGCTAAATGATCAGCACAAACCTCTTTTATCTCTTCTCTCCAGCTTCTACCTGGTGTCCCTCTTCCGCGTTGGAGATTTCGCGGCGTCTAGCCAGTAACACACCTGTTCCACCTCCCAACGTAGTTTCTGGCTAAATGATCTGCACAAACCCACGTCCGCTCTTTGCACTGCCGCCATAACATTTCGCTCCATTTTGCTCTCTTGCAAAACTCTTCCTGTCTTTGCTTCCCTATATATATACATATACATATATATGTATATATATATATATATATATATATATATACACATATATATATATATATATATATATATATATATATATATATAAATATATATATATATATATATATATCATTATTAGTTATGGAACAAAAGGTCTCCTGTAGGCATGGTCCGTCTTTGTGATCTTATGTAAGATATGGCGATGCAGGTGTGGTGGAAATGATAAACAGACATGCGTATGCCGGGGGAGGTACACATACGAATACGTTTGAACATTTCCCTACATTTGTACGTACCACAGCGTCTCTGGGCTGTACATTTACGACGTGTACGGATTGTATATGTCCCTGACAGTCACTCGTATCGATGTGTCCGAAAAAAAAAGCAACAGCTGCTTCGCAAAAGATCTCGGATCTCGGCTTCCGCGGTTCCTGCTTGAGCAGATCAGCTCAATACCAAAGTGCCAACTATTTTATATTTTGGTTAATAAATATCCCTAAAAAAGAATCTCATTACAAAGTACCTCGAGAACCAAGCAAGCTCCCTGACCACACCTAAACCTTCTGAACCACATCCAAAGAGCTTTATGGAAATAGTCGTTTTATCACACTTCTATCCTTCATTTTCTAATAGACCGATCTTCACCTCGCTCAAAATCCGATCCTGTGAAAACAGGCGGTATTTTCTAGACAGCTCATACCCATACCCACTCCCCTTACGTCTGTTCATCAGCACCGCCTTCAACTACTTACCTCCTTTACCTCTTCTCTCCAGCTTCTACCTAGGTGTCCCTCTTCCACGTTGGAGATTTCGCGGCGTCTAGCCAGTAACACACCTGTTCCACCTCCCAACGTAGTTTCTGGCTAAATGATCAGCACAAACCTCTTTTATCTCTTCTCTCCAGCTTCTACCTGGTGTCCCTCTTCCGCGTTGGAGATTTCGCGGCGTCTAGCCAGTAACACACCTGTTCCACCTCCCAACGTAGTTTCTGGCTAAATGATCTGCACAAACCCACGTCCGCTCTTTGCACTGCCTCCATAACCTTTCGCTCCATTTTGCTCTCTTGCAAAACTCTTCCTGTCTTTGCTTCCCTATTTCCAAAAAAAATTCTGTGCACTCCTTAGCTAAGCATCCGTCGCCTTCGTTCATGTCGAAAGTCCGAGCATCTGTTGCACGCGGATTGTGTTGCGGTCACTGTTGCCAACAACGCGGTTTACCCGCCTAATGAGATGGCGCTGAAGCTACTTCCTTCTTTTTTCGTGTGAATGACTGACAGTCCAGTTTGATGTCGCAAACTCCTAACGGGGGGCTAGGTCGGTGCATCTTAGAGAGGGCTTTGTAGCGTGGAATTTAACGAACCATGCCCTTGGTCCAATTTGTTGGAGGCAGGGTTCAAACTGCCGTCACCTCGACCTCCGCCGCAAGTAGCGACGCTCTAACAGCTCGCCCACCAGACATACTTGGGGTGGAATACTTTTCGAAAACCCTGGACCTGCCATAATCACGATAACCACTATTCATAGGAAACAAACAAGGCTCATTTTGAAAAAAAAAGGAACCAACGAGATGGGATCATTAGAGAGAATCGGCTCCCTCATTTCGTTTCCAGATCCAATCAATACCCTTACCTCTATCTGGATATGCAGCCCCAGGGGACTGGTGCTCGGTCTCCGGAATAGGCACATGATGGCTGTTTTTACTACTCTTTACTTTTTCAAACGAGGGCAACCGGCCACTGTTCACCTCTTTCTTCTATCATCCGCTGGCAGAGGAACATTATCGCATTTCTACGACAAAACTATCCAACGTTTCTTACTAGACAAATCTGCAGGGGAACCGAGGACAGCTGCAAACTATTTTGTATATAAATTTCCTCTCAGCACAACCATTATTACGATGACTATTCCCACCGTACGGTGACTATGGCATCCACATGTTATTTTAACCACACACATACCTGT
>NW_027467661.1:0-27500 GCF_046742065.1 Oratosquilla oratoria | reverse complement strand
CAAATTCGTCAAACCTCTGAAAGAACAGATGAATACCTGACAAACTCTGATGGACCTCGACAGCCTCCGACAGATCCTGACAGACGCGTCAGTTATTAGCCTACCTCCAGAGGGCTTTACACGATTCTTCACTAAGAGAGGGAGATTGTGAGTGAGTGAGTGAGTGAGTGAGTGTGTGAGTGAGTGTGTGTGTGTGTGAGAGAGAGAGAGAGAGAGAGAGAGAGAGAGAGAGAGAGAGAGAGAGAGAGAGAGAGAGAGAGAGAGAGAGAGAGAGAGAGAGACTGGCAGGAAAAAAATGTTGCATGTTGTGTTTGCGCGTGTGTGCGTGCGCGCGTGGACAATAAAGAAGGGAGAGGAGGGAGAGGTAAAGGTAGGAAGGGAGTGAGGAGGAAAGAAGTGGGAGTAAGGAGAGAATGTGGAGAGGGAAAGACACTTCTTCCGGCCCACGCATCTGGGTGCTTTTAAATAGGTTCGCTATTTTCAACGCACGGCTGTAGCTTCTCAAGCATTTGTAACCGGAGAGCATATTATTTCTTTATCCATTTTTATATTTAATTTCTAATCTGACTTTATTCTATTAGTTACTTGTATATTTAACTTGTCTTGAACTGTACGGTTGGGTGGGGAGTATAGATGATGTCTGGCAGGTCAATTTCAGATAGGACTTTGGACGACGTTATCGGTATCGCTGTGGCGGATTCTGGCGGGAAATTTGAACGGAACATAAACAAAAACGCAACGAACGCATTTCTTTTCGCCCGCGAACATGTTGGATCACTATCGCCGTCGGAAAGAAAATTGAAGTCCCTGTAAATGCGTGGTAAAACCCATCTCATCCTAACAAAAGGCCTCTTCTACCGTATACACACTTTTATCAATAACAATTAAAACCCAATTAATTAATTTTCCCTCCAACTCGGCCCCCGAGGAGGGGCCGAGTCACTGTCACTTTCAGATTTACTCTAAGAGCTTCGCTGTACCTTCACTTAAAAACTAATCGTGAAACGGATGAGAGAAGCATCCGTGGGCATTCTCCCTTACATAACGAAACACAGCTTAACCCCTTGTTCGCTAAACCATATCCTGGCGATGAAAAATAGCAAGGCGGTATGGTCATATTTTGGCGAAAAGACACTAATTTGTGACATTAACAAGCACCACACGATTTCGTGCAACCGAAAGCGGTCCCTGGCTACAAGGCGTCTATTACATTCACTTAGTAAAACTTTAATAACATCTTGCTTATTATTCACCGTCTGATTACAGTCTTAACTTTCCTCTCACTACATGGGTCTTACATTTCCCAAGTCACTCCGCCCCGAATTTCATGACTGCATGAGTGGATTTTTTTTCTTTCGTAAGTCAGTAGGTTACGGATGGCATACTAAACATCACGTGACACTGTACAGCACATGACCTACACAAATAACAATATTTTCTTCATTGACACGTATACCAGCGCCGTGACTTCATATATTCGCCAGCCTTACTTTCCACGTACACAAAAAAGGATTACAAAGGCGGAGCATGCCGACAGGAGGCCTTTTGGTTCATATGCGAGTCGAATGCAAAAAATCATAATAAATGAATTAATAAAAACTATAATAATGTAAATAATAAATACACATATATAGTCTAAAAAGTAATATATATATATATATATATATATATATATATATATATATACATATATATATATACACACACACACACACTACAGATTGGACTTAAAACATGGAATATTGGTAATTTAAAAAAAATACAGTCCTGAAGATTCTACAACCCACATAATCTTGAGGTCATCACACTATATATATATATATATATATATATATATATATATATATGCCCACACTATAGATTGGACTTAAAACATGGAATATTGATTATCTAAAAAAATATATTCATGCAGATTCTACAACCCACATAATCTTGAGGTCATCCCACTATAAATATAAATATATATATATATATATATATATATATATATATATATATATATATATATATATATATATATATATATAACCTTCTGAATAACAAACTTGACATGGTACAGGATGCTGCTTGAGAATACGGTTGGGGAGGGGCACAAAACTGTCGAGAAGCACTGGAATAACTTGCCAACACTATCAACTACTCCCAGTGGGGGGAACAGAACTGTCATAGTATAGCTCTAACATCGTGACCGAAGTTGAATCACCTCCCTCCCTCTTCTACTTCGAGGAGCTGTCATGAATGTGCTAATGGGCGCTTTGGAATGTCCTGCTTATCTTGTTATCTTTTGTCACACCGAAACCATTTACAAGTCAATTCTCACCTTTGCCTCCGAACCCCATTCTGCAGCGAGCAGGCGTTTTCCTTCCAGATGAAAATGCTTCGGGTCGATCCCGTTGTTCAATAACAAATGCACGACGGTATTTCCTGAGGAGGAATGAGAGAGGGTGAGAGCGACCAGCGATCGTCAAGAGTGCGCGGGAAGTTCTGAGAGTTCCGTAGACAAGCGTACAGTCAACGCACCAGCCCTTTCCCGAGTATACTGTTAACCGAGCTGCAACAACCACTGAGAACTCGAGATCCATAGAGACTGTTCCTCCTCTTACTCCTCACCCTCCTCCTTCCTCTTCTCGGGCGTCTTGGATTGGCTAGTGAAACCATTCTGCTCCGCCCCCTTTACCGCCACGTCTAACATTGCCAACGCATCACTTGCCTAATGAACGCGTGACCTCTCGGTTGTAAACAAAGTCTACTTACAGAAGAGTTCAAAACTTACTAAAACATATGCACAATGCTATCTCCCTGTGTACTACTTTCACAAGATTAAAACCTCAACTCAGGCACCATTAAACAACACGTCCATCAATCAGCAATTCGAAGTCCACTGCTGAACACGGCCTCTCCTAACCTCTCTCACGAAAGGCGCAACTGTATCGTTCTCAGTCACATAATTTCTGCAAACTTCTCTCCCTTTGCCTCGTCTCCCTTTTCCTAGCTTCCCATCTCGTATCGCCCAGCCAGTAACACACCTGTTCCATCTCCCTCTATCTTTTCTGGCTGCCTTCATTGTCTTAGTCCATTCTTGCTCCCTTGTCGCCTCCACAGTATTTTTCCCTTTTCCGGTCTTTTACCGTTGTTCCCAGCAATTATCTTTCTATCACCAGGTGTACTCCTTAGCATTCGCCAATTTCCAGGTCTCACAACCGTAGATCATATATACATACATATACATATATATATATATATATATATATATATATATATATATATATATAAGAACATAAGCATAAGAACACGGGTACGTGTGTTAACTTATGCAAAGTAGACCACTTGCACTGAAGATGTAATATACGAAAGCGCTCTGCTTCGTTAGTTTCTTTTTCCAAGTGGTCTACTTTGCATATATATATATATATACTGTATATACATACATACATATACCAAAGGCTTTTCCCCCTTACATGGGGGCTAGCCATATATTCTACTCCCCTCCACCCTCCTCCCTTCCTCCTATCTTGGCACCTCCTAGATGACAGGTCATCCCTGCATCCTGTTCACTGCCCTGGGTCAGAAGCAGTGTCGCAAAACACAGCACATCCACAGCAAGGCCGCTTCATGAATTCGGCAACCCCCGCTCTCCGTCCCCTCATGCAGGAAAGGAGAAGACGGGGAGAAATCCATTCGGGCTGCGTCAATTTTTTCCTCATGCATACTTCCTCACCCCCCATCCCCCACCCACTCCCCCTCATGCATCACAGCATCATCTATACACAACCCTTCTCCATTCACCCCTATCTTCTGTCCTCTCCTGTCCTTCCTCAACAGACATTCTTCTCTTTTGTAAAGCCCCTTTCCTCCCATCCATCCATCTCATCCTAAGACACCCACTCATATTCACTCCTTCCACCTTCGCCTTCCACACTTCTTTTACGAATCTTTCTTCACTCTTTCTTTCCATGTGTCCAAATCATTCCAATACTCTTTCATCAGCCCTGTCTGCCAGCTCACTTTCCATCACTGTTCTCCTCCTCACCTCATTTTTCCCTTTATCCCCTCGTAACTCCTACTATACTTCTCAGACAGTTCATCTCAAACACATTTAAACTCCTTCTCTCTTCCTCTCTCATGTTTCATGTTTCTGCCCCATACATTGCTGTTGGCACAATCACTCCTTCATATAACCTCCTCTTAGCATCCATTCCCAGATGTCTATTTCTCATTACACTTTTTAATCCACCAAGGCATTTACTTGCTTCTCTCAATCTACATTCTACCCCCACTCCTCCCTTTTCTGTCACATTCACACCCAAGTACCTAAAACTATCCACTTCCTCCAATGTCTCTCCCTTAATAGTCACTTCCAGCCTACTGTCATTCTCTCCCCTTGTACATCTCATCACCTTACTTTTGCCCACATTTATCTTCAGCTTCCTTCTTTCACACACCTTCTCAAACTCTGTCACTAACTTCCTCAATCCCTCCTCTGATCCTGCTACAAGCGCAGTGTCGTCAGCAAACAACAGCTGACTCACCTCCCACTTTTCTCAATTTCCTTTAATCATCTCCGACCCCTCACCCACTACCCTTGCATTCACCTCTCGCACCACCCCATCCATGTAAAGATTGAACAGCCAGGGCGACATAACACACCCCTGACGAAGTCCCACCTTTACCTCAAACCATTCACTCTCTCCATTTCTAATCCTAACGCAAGCTCTACTACTCTCATAAAAACTCTTGACTGCTCTTAACAGCTTTCCTCCTATCCCATATATCTGCAGTACCTCCCACAGTGCCTTCCTGTCTACCCTGTCGTAAGCCTTTTCCAGATCCATAAAAGACCAAAAAACATCCTTACCTTTTCCTATAGCTTTCTCACATATCTGTCTTACCACAAAAATCTGATCTACACATCCCCTACCTGTCCTAAAACCACACTGTTCCTCACCAATTACTCCCTCTGTTCCTCTTCTAATCCTCTCAATCAAGACCCTCCCATAAGCCTTCCCAACTACACTCAACAAGCTGATCCCTCTGTAACTACTACACTCACACTTGTCCCCCTTTCCTTTGTAAAGCGGAACTATACAGGCACTCCTCCAGTCCTCCGGCACTCTACCCTCTCTCCAGCAAACATTAAATAACCTCACCAGCCAGTCCACCATAACTGTACCTCCTTTCTTCAGACATTCTGCATGGCATCCATCCAACCCAGGTGCCTTACCTGCTCTCATCATCTTAACAGCTGCTTTCACTTCATCTTTCCCTATTTCTCCTCCATTTTCCTCACTCATCACTCTCATTTTCTTAGCGCTTCCCACTGCAACTACCTTTCCCTCCCTATCCTCCTTCACATTTAGCAACTCCCTAAAATACTCTGCCCACCTTCTTCTCACTGCCTTCTCTTCCATTATCATCTCTCCATCTGCACCTTTTACTTTTTCTTCTCTACTTGAATCACCTCCATTTCCTCTCTTAGGTTACTTCCAAAAAATATTTTTGTTTCTTTCATAACTTTGTGATACTCCTTCCCCATTTTACATCTACTCTCCTCTTTGCTTCCTTTATCTTATGCTTAACTTCCTTTCTCTTTACTTTGTACCTCTCATACGATTCTCTGGTCCTAATTTGTAGCCAATCTATGAATGCCTGCTTCTCTTCTACACCCTTCTTTGCTTCCTTATCCCACCACTCACCTCCCTTCCTTCTATTTCCTCCTGCCCTCCTTGTTCCACACACCATCTTTGCACACCTTATGACTCCCTCCTTGAACCATTCCCATTCCACCTCCACTCCTAGTTCTACTCTATCCTTTACTCTCTCCCACTCCTCTCTCAGCTTCTTCTTATACTCATTCTCCTTTTTTCCTCATTTAAGCAGTTCACTCTAAGTACCTCCCTACCTTTTGCCCTTTTCCTCTTTCTCCACTCAACTGACCTACCACCAAATAATCTGATATTCCCCCACTCTCTCCCCTTAGAACATGTACATCCTTAACTCTTCCTACCATACTCCTGGTAACCAATATATAGTCCATCAACGCTCTATGTGGTACCCTTCAATCCACCACCCTCTCCCATGTGTACTTATGCTTGACTTTCTTCTTAAACACTGTATTTGCTATCATCAACTCTCTTTCAAGACACATCTCCACCATCAATTCTCCACTACGATTTTTACCTGGAACTCCATACTTCCCAATCACTCCGTCAATTGTTTAATTTCCTCCCCTAACATTTAGGTCTCCTAATACAACTACATTGACATTTCTCCCTAATCCCTCTATGCACTCATTTATATCTACCCAAAAAGCCTCCCTTTCCTCTACGCTCTTCTCACTACCAGGCCCATACGCACTTACAAAAACCCACATCTCCTTTCCCAGCTTCACCTTCATCCACATCAACCTTGATGACACCTCCTTCCACTCCACTACCCGCTTACTTATCTCTTCACTTACTAGTATAGCCACCCCTTCTCTTCCTTGTCCCCTCTTCATTCCTGAGTACCTCCCAAACTCACAGTTGCCCTTTCCTTTCATTTTAGTTTCACTCAAAGCCAGTACATCCATCTTTCTTCTCACAAACATACTGCCTATCTCTTCCCTTTTACTCTCATCTGTACCACATCCACGCACATTAAAAGACCCAAACCTTAGGGTACTGGTTGGAAAGCTCCCAGACCCTCTTATGCCTTTACTTTCTTTTTTAGGAATGTCCCCTTTTGGGGCTACAGGTAGTAGGACTCCTAATCCCATCCCCCGTCCCTTTTTTGTCGCCTTTTACGACTCAAGTGGAAATACTTGGTGGCAGTATTCTTTTGCCCCCACCACAGGGTAGGTAGGCGAAAAAAGGAAATGAATATTCAGAGAAATGGTACTGGAGAGTAACAAGGGGTTGGAGGACAGCATAACGGAGGGACAGTCGTAGTATAAAATTGTCAATATTTCTCTATCTACAGAGTTTTCCTCTATCACAGACAAAATAATGTGTGACTCTGGTCCGTAGGGGCGCACCATATAGACCCTAAAGTATCAACTGCATGCTACTTTGCCACAATAACATGCAGCCAATATCCCAGACGGGTATTGGCTGCATATATATATATATATATATATATATATATATATATATATATATATGAGATTTCGAGAAGTCCACAGCGACAATGACGTTGTTGAGCTTATATTGAAGCTTCAATATAAGCTCAACAACGCCATTGTCGCTGTAGACTTCTTGAAATCATGCATACAACATGGCCTCCTACCAATATATATATATATATATATATATATATATACATACATACATACATACATACATACATACATACAGTTGAACCTCGAAAGCCCGGACTAATTGGGGGAAGGGTGGTCCGGTCATGCCAAACGTCCGGTCATCAAAAATATCGCCCTAACACCCGTAGATTTTCATAGCGGTATACATATAGGTAATGTATATGGCATAGAAACACATAAGAATAATACTCTAACACTGTAATAATAACAATACTGTAATAATAATGCTAAAATACTAATAATTCTGTAATAACTGTAATACAGGCATGTAAATGTACTGTATATACAGTGTACTGTACTGTATTTTTTATTACGTACACTGTAAATATCGGAAGGTATGCACGCGGGACAGTGGTGGCGGGCAGGGTTGCCGCGTTTTCTACACTGCCATGTAGAATGGGAGTGTTGCCATACCAGGGCATACATTTTTCTCGGGCGTGTGCAGACTTTCATGGCAAAATATACTTGTCAAACTTTGACAAAATGTTGGTTCTAGTTTTTTTTATTCTTGAATGTATATAAGGCCCCCATGCCCTGACATATTCAGTAGGATATAAAAATTATTTTTTTCTATATTATTATCGCTAAAAGAAAGCTGAAACTTTAGCGTAGATTTTTTTTTCTACACGGTAAAAACGTATCTTTTGGGGTATAATATTTTATAAGTAACAATTACCAATAAAAGTAATATTTTGATGTACCATTTATTATTTGATAACTAGTTCTATGATTTTTAAACAAAAGTGAGTTTTTGAATGTTTTTAACAGCCCGCTGATATGTAGAAAAAAATTCCTAATGTCCTTGTGAAGTTGCCACATGCCGTTATTTTACTACGTTTTGGTACAAAATTCTACGAAACGACAGCCCTGGTGACGGCTTGACTGGGCCGGGTTTGAGTACGCGTGTACGGCCGTCGCTGCCACCTACCGGACAAATAAGGAACTTCGCTTGAAAAGTCCTCTCTTTGTTCATTTCGACCGGTCATACGAGGGTCCGGGCATTCGGGGTCCGGGCTTTCGAGGTTCGACTGTATATATATATACATATACATATATATACATATACATATATATGTATGCATATATATCTATATACACACACACAGTATATAGTGCCCAAGCACAGACATGCTTTAGGAAGACAGCAAATGATATGTTTGAAAGAAATGGAGAAATAATTAAACGTAGAGACAAAATGGTAAAAAGAATCGAAGAATTTTACCAAGAGCCTTACTCGTCAAAGACCGTTGAGTCAGTAAATTCATGTGTAGACGTTAGTAGTGTACCAGAGATTACAAAGGAAGAAGTAGAATTTGCTCTACAAACTATGAAACGAGAAAAAGCACCTGGAGAAGATGGTATATCGATAGATCTGTTGAAAGATACAGGGAAACTAGTTCATATTAAACTAGCTGAGTTGTACACCCAGTGCTTACATCAAGAAAGCGTTCCTGAATTGTGGTGCAATGCTATAGTGATTTTGCTTCATAAAAAAGGAGACCAGAAGGACCTTAGTAACTATCGACCGATTAGCTTGCTATCAAATGTATATATTCTCCAAGATCCTTACAAATAGACTAAGTAAAGTTTTAGATGGAAACCAACCGAGAGAACAGGCAGGCTTTAGGAGCGGATATTCGACTCTAGATCATTTGCAGGCGATAAAACAACTAATCGAGAAAGCGACAGAATACAATATACCTCTGTGTTTACCTTATGTAGATTACGAGAAGGCCTTCGACTCGTTAGAACAAATAGCAGTACTAAACTTGCCACGCAAAACGGGTAGAAATGAGCAGATCGTAAGGATTTTAGAAAAGATTTATGCAAAAGGTACTGCTATAATTTGACTACATAAAGATACAGAAAAGATCAAGATCAAGAAAGGAGTACGGCAAGGTGATACAATTTCACCCAAATTTCTTACAGCTTGTTTGAAGAAATTTTCAGAAAGTTGAGTCGGGAAGAGAAAGGTTTGAAGATTAATAGCGAATATTTGATCCACCTAAGATTTACGGATGACATTATTCTAATTCGGAAAGAGCAGAAGACTTGCAAGATATGCTGAGCGACCTAAACAAAGTCACAAAGTAGGTTTAAAAATGAATTAGAGTAAAACCAAAGTAATGTTTAACACGTAAGTTCAAAGTAAAGAGATTGTAATTGATGGTGAGGGTCTTGAGGAAGTTGAAGAGTATAATTATTTAGGCCAAATGATGAAGGTGACAAAAAATCATGATAATAAGATAAAAAGACGCATTAGAATTGGTTGGAAAGTGTTTGGTAGTTATAACAAAATCCTGAGAGTCTCTCTACCTTTATGTTTGAAACGTAAATTTTACAATCAATGCATTCTACCAGCAATAATTTACAAGTGTGAGACTTGGTAACTGACGAAGGCGATGAAAACAAAACTAAGGACTGCAAAAAGGAGAATGGAGAGATCAGTGGTAGAAATAACACTGAGAGACTGAGAGAACAGACTGGATTGAAAGATATTGTGGAGACAGTAAAAGAGAGGAAGTGGAATTGGGCAGGTAAGTTAGTGTGAAAGACTGATGAGTGATGGAGCAAGTGACTGAGTAGATGCCACGGGATGGGAATCATGGAAGAGGGAGACCAGACAGAAGGTGGAGAGATGAAATTGTGAAGCTTGCAGGAGTGACGTGGCAGAGGAAGGCGTGGTAGTGTGAATCATGGAGTGCTATGAAGGGGGCCTTTGATCAGCAGTGGACTCAGGATGGCTGATTTGATTGATTAATTGATATATATATTATATATATACAGTACTACCTCTCATTAACGGACATTAATTAGCTGTGTTTGCGGTGTTTTTTTGGTGTTTTTGGTTCTGTTGTTTAGTGCTGTGCAATCACTATGCCACCCAAAAACCACTCCAAATCAATGGATTATTCACATCAACGGACACAGTTACCCCCCTTTTACTCTGTTAATGAGAGGTAGTACTGTATATATATACATATATATATATACACACACACACACAATTTTGTCAGTTTTAGTACTTGACCTAGATACTTCTTCAAGGTTCTCATCGGTTTTGTTTTATTAAGAACTTTTCAATTGAATATTGCATTGATTTTAGTTTTATTCATCTTGAAATCTACAGTACTTGAAACTTTTCTCTGTGAAATCATCTAGCGTATCTTATGTCCAGGACTTGGGTCTGTACAGTGCTTCCTTACATTCGGTGACACATTACCAAATATTTGTTACCTAATTTTTTGAGGTGGGTACATATTGAAAAACACTGGTAAAATTATTAGCAATAACACTTTGGATGTGGCTATATAACTGGTACCGGGCTAAATAGTCCCTGAGCTCTGAGGACATTTAGCCAGTTACCTGTCAAATAGCCTATATGGCAATATACAAGTATGGTTATTTAGATGGTAAGAATCTTGGATGGTGTACACAGTATGACCTTATATCTAAATTATGTTTACACTGGAATATTTAAAAGGAACTGATCATAATATGAGTTTTATTAATTTCTATATTATTTTTCAAAATATTCATTATAAAGCCAATTTCTTAGCCTTAAAAGTCTAATTAGTTTCACACTTTATCCAAGTCTCAGTGTGAGATACCCAAGGCTCAGGTTGGCTAGCCAATTAAAGGAAATACTAAGTTCACACATTCAAGGTGTGATCCTTGATCATTTCTGTGGTTCAGTGTTGTGATGTCATAGATCACCACCTCATCTGCCAAGTGATCAGGTACTATGAACTTCAGCACTGTTGTGTGAAGGGTGGAAGTACAATACTAAATCAACATTCCGCCATCAAAATACCTCTATGTTTTGGTCTGACTGTGATTCCAAATCAAGCTAAAAGCAACAAACGATGGACACTTTAAAATGATGAAGAACAACAGGTCCTGGAGATACATAAATGCCAACAAAACTTTTTTGCCATGTGATAGCAGCAAAGACATACATAACATCTGTACACTCAGCAAAAGGAATCTTTTGATACATCTGATATTTTGCTGATCTTTGACACTATCTCCAACTGTGGAGTTGTTGTTGTTGTTGTTGTCGTTCCCTAGACTGTCTGTCCGAGCAGTCCCGTCTCCCCAAGGAAGGCCACAGCCGAAACTGGGTTTTCCCACAAATCCTTTATAGAGTGTATGTTGTGTTGTTTGCGTGCATGATTGTGTATAATGCAGTCTTCCATTATGTGTTGTATGGTATGGGGTGAAGTGTTACATCCTGGGCAGCTGTTCACAACACGGTCGTCCAGCCTCTTCTGGTAGCTTAGAAGTGCTGGGTGGTGACCGCATCGCAGTCTGGCCAAGTGGACTCTGTCCTTACGTGGGAGAAGGGATTCAGAAGGGTGGATATCAGGGGGTCTGGCATGCAGCAGTGTGTTGTCTTTCAGTGTGTTAATGGAGCGGTGAGTGATATGATTATGAATATGATTCCGGAGCATGGTATTTTGTTTTTGTGGAGGAAGTGATGTGATTATCACTGTGTAATAAATGTATTTGGGTGTAGTGATAATGGTTCTTGGTGTTGGTGGGTGTTCAGCTATGTAGTGTAACGGGTGTGATGTGTTTGTGGTGGCTGCAGCAAGTGTTTGTGTGCCTCTCATGTCGAGGTGGTCCTTGACTTTGAGGACTTTTGTTTCATGGTGTAAATGGTCTGTAGGTGATGTATTTGTGCAGCCTGTAATTGTTTTTAGGGCTTTGTTTTGTATGATTTGAAGGGTGTTGTGGTGTGTCTCACTGAGATTAGGAGCCCATGCAGGACTCGCATAATTCATCACTGAGCGTATGCATTGTTTGTATATTGTTATATTAGTTTCTTTGTTTTGTCCAAATGTTGTTCCAGTGATTGACTTAAGTGCGTTAAGTCTAGGTGTGCATTTGTTTTTTATGTTTGTGAGGTGTTGTTTGAAAGACATGGATGTATCGTATGTTACACCAAGAATTTTCGGTGTGTTTGTGTGTGGTATTAGAGTGTTGTTGATCCAGAGATGAGGTATGTATTTGTGTTCTTTTGTCCAGTTGGTGAGAAGTGTTGCTGTAGATTTGGTTGGAGCTATTTTGAGTCTGTTTGTGATGAACCATGTGTTGAGTGTGTCAAGGTAAGGCTGGATTATTTCTGCAGCTTTGTCTGTGTTACGATGTGTGCATGTGATTGTTATGTCGTCTGCGTAGGAAGAGATTTGTATTTCTGAGGTGTCTGGCGTGGGTAAGTCATGCATGTATAGATTAAATAATGTGGGGGATAGAACCGAGCCCAAGAGTTGGGGGCCAAACAGCAGCAACTACCCCTGGCCATCAGCTCTACGCAGATGGCACCGATCCCCAAGGAGGAGCTACGCCTACCTGGGGGAGTACCACTGTGGAGTTGATGCCGAGTATGTTGTAGATGAGAACAGTACCCTGAATGGATTGTTTATCTAGAATTATCAAATGCAAAATGTGTTTGATTACTTCCCAGAAGTATTTTTAGTATATTCAATACACAAAAGTAACAATTTAGGGATGCCAATGTTTCTGCTAACAGTAACAGATGGCAATGGTGAAACAGATTGTAGATATTTTTGTTGTTATAAGTGAAGAGGCTGATCTTTAGTGGCATATGATCCACATATTCAAACAGAAAAACCTTCGTCACTGACAAGAACATGGAGGAGCATTCAGTGTTTGGTGATGAGCTTCCAAATTTGGCATAACATGGGTTATGTAGTTGAATGTGAGATTACACCTGAGTGCATGAGTATAACCAGTGAAGAAATGTCCACTGTACTTGAACTTATCTCAAACATAAAGGATTACAAAGGCGGAGCATGCTGACAGGAGACCTTTAGTCCATATCTAGGTCGGATGCGAAAAAAATCATAATAAATTAATAAATAAAAACTATAATGTAAATAACAAATAAAATACATAAAGGCATAGTTATATTTAAATAATAATCAAATAGGTAAATAGTAAATAATAATAAATTGACATAACTAATAATAAATGAGAATCAGACAAATGATAAAACAAAAAACAAGTAATATAAAAGAAATTATAATCATTACAGCATCTTGCTTAGGTGTTTATCTAAATGATTCTTAAAGCTTCGAACTGAACTACATTGCACTACCTGTGCAGGAAGTTTATTCCATTCATTAACTACCCAGTTGGCAAAGTTATTTCTACCTACTTCCAAATTGGATCTATTTCCAGACAGTTTGAGACCATTGTTTTTTTTATTATCACAATGACTTTCATAAAATGAGACTATATTTCACAAATGATACACAGTTTGTAGTACAACAACCATATATATCGAGGAAAGAAACACTTGTGTACATGTGTAACACTTGTGGGACCTATACAGTAAACCACCAATTGTGTTTTATGCAAGGGCCCTCAATCCTACTCACTTATTTTATTACACCATACAAACATGATCGTCTAAATGTTACAAAAGAGCACACCAACTTCATACTAGCCAAACATCTATATCAACACACCACTTGTACCATACAATGCAACCACACAAACACATTTACAGTTTTTGATAAGTACCTCATATTTATGCACGTGAAATGGCTGGAGGATTTCTGAAGGGAAGGTTCATAAGGACAGTATTAAAGGATAAGGTATCAGGATGGAAAGCAGTGACTAGCACCTATAATGTTTCTTATCTATGACAATGACATGATGAAAATTACAACAAACTATGCCATGACTGGAAAATTAATTTCAGTACTAAAAAATATAAAGTACTGGAAATAGGCAATAGACCATCTTAAAATTATTCATTAGAAAGTGAAGCCACTACAAAAGCAAAAAAGGAGAAATATTTGGGAGTATCGATAAAAGACGACCTGTCACCTAACAGACATCTTAGCAGGATTGTGGGCAAGATACATGGACTGCTGCAGAAGATGAAAGAGGATTTTCACTATATGGATAAAAAAAATTGTAGAAACCTTGATATGTCCATAGCTAGAATATGCATTGTATGATCTCCACACAGAGTGAAAGATGTAAGCAAGATTGAGAGAATACAAAGGCCAGCAACCAAACTGGTCCTCAGCCTGGCAGATAAATTGTATGAGGAGAAACTAAAAGTGCGGAGTCTGCCAACTTTGAAAGATTGAAGAGATAGAAGTGATACAATTACGGTATTCAGGTCGCTAAAGGGTACATACAATGACTGAAGAAATCTCTTGATTAGGAATAGTAGGGCTTTAAGAGGTTATGAAAACAAATTAAGAAAGACTAAATGTCTAAAGTATATGAAGAAATACAAATTTCCAGTGATGCATAAAAACTTGGAATAGCTTAGATGATGGTATAGCTCAAGCTGGAACGATACATGAATTAAAATCTAAATATGATAATTGGGAATTAAGGATAAATAAAGTTGGAACCATATATGTCTTTCAGGCTAGGTATGAAGAATTGGAGGAGATGGGATCCCACATAAAACTTCCACACAAAAACATATTCATCCCAAGATAACTAAACAAACCCTTCAAGAAAAACAACCAAACTCAATACTCCACAGAGAAAACCCTCCCAAGAACCATATAAGCATGCCTATGCTCAGACACCATCTCTCATTATTGGGCACAGATTCAAGCTGCCCAGATGCAACCATCACACAGAAGATACACAGCACCTCGTACTACAATGCCCCACACAAACACTCACCCAAAAAACAACATAATAGCTCTTCTCTGACTTATGGTTCTGCCCAGGGGTTATTGCTGGTTTCCTGGAGGCTGTAGGTCTTTGGCAGGTGAGGCCAGGGCAATGGATTGATTGATTGATCTTATGCAAGCATTTGGTATGAGCCTTTGGCTTGCCACTATATCCTTTCCGATCCATGTCTTTATTGAGATCTGGAGACCATATGGAACCAGTATAATCTAAGTGTGTTTGGTCCAGTGATCTAGATAATTGGTTGACAGCTGGACTTCTAAATTCAAAAGATCATGCTACCAAATCTGATATACTATTGGTTTTTCTTTTTCCTTTAATGCAGAAATTCATCTACAATTGCCCCTGAAAACTGGGGAAAACCAACATGCAGATGAGAAATATGCCTCCTGGAACCTTCAGCTAAACAATGAAATTCTCCTTGTATGGTACAATATATAATTTTCACTACATTCTTCTCTTTATTTCTTAACCCCTTTCATATGATGGCATCTTGATTATATTTATTTTATATTTGTAGCTAAGTTACCCCCATATTCTGTGAACTTGCTTGATCATATTGTCTGTGGTTATTAACCTCTTCAATACAAACCAAATTCTCGTGGGCAGTATCAGCTGCCTGGTGTGCGATGATTCATTATAAAATATAAAGTTACAGCTGTATTACTCGTTCTTTCACTCTGAATATTAATAACCTTAGTAAATATGATCAAAATCACAAGATTTTAACACAAAAGGTCGAACAGTATGGATTAAGAGGTAAGGTTAATGACTGGTTAAAAAGTTATCTAATTGAAAGGAGACAATATGTTGTCATCGGGGAAGAAAAGTCACGAGAATTACCAGTAACATGTGGGGTACCACAAGGATCAGTGTCAGGATCCAAACTGTTTTCATTATACATGACATTATTAATGTATCCAAGTTCGCTGTTCGCTGACGATACTACCATTCTTTGCTCCGATACAAATTCTGACCAATTGATAAAGACAATCAATGAAGAATCACATCAGCTATATACTGTAACTGGTTTTCAGCCAATAAGCTTTCCTTAAATGTATCTAAAACTATTTACTTTTTTACAATAATAATGCAAGTAATAACCCTATCAAAATAAACAATGAAATTATTGAAAAAGCGTCTGTCAGTAAATTCTTAGGTGTGTACCTTGATGATCAACTTAACTGGAAATATCATATTAATCATGTGATAGCAAAGCTATCGAAAATGTTAGGAATAATGCATAAAATGAGAAATCTCCTAAATGAAAATACCCTGCGGACAATTTATTGTACAGTAGTTTCTTCCTCTCGTACTTAAACTATTGCTCAGAAGTATGGGGTAACACATATCAAGCTAATTTACAATGTATAATTACTTTATAAAAGAAAGCATTGCATATAATATGTAATGTAGGACAACTAGACCACACAAATAATTTATTAAAACTAAATCTGCTAAAGTTCATGGACTTAATAAAGTACAAATCTGCCAGTATTGTGCACCAAATTTTTAATAAGCAAATGGCTCCAAATATAATTAAATTTTACATTGCTCATGAAACCAGCTATGTATCCAGGAACACAAATAACTTTTTTAAATCTCAATATAGAACAAACAAAAAAGGAGAGCATTTATCAATTGTAGGCATCAACACATGGAACAAACTTGATAGAGAATTAACCAAAACAAAAATTCTATCAAATTTCAAATTCAGTCTTAACCTCTTCACTACGGTTCAAAATCTCGCGGGCAGCATTAGCTGTCAGACATACGATGTTGCGTCATAATACTTGCTTCATAAAAAATAGTCACCGCTTATATCGATCGTTCTCTCTTTCACCCGTGAATTTTGGTAAACATAGAAAATGTGATGAAGCCAGTTTACAGAGTATGTCAGTTATGCAGGGACTACAATAAATATAATCAAGACGCTGATATGGCAGCCTCGCGAATCCACTTGCTCCTCATGACACCTACGTATGCGGCACCGTATGGAAGGGGTTAAAAATTCACTTATAAAATCATACTAATATTAACTAAACAGTCCCAAAAACCAAGTATCACTGCAATAATTAGAACAGAAACCTATTATTCACAACTGAAATAAGCTATTTCTTGGCACAAAGATTAAATAAAATCATACTTGTTTTCAGGTGTTAATGAATCTCATATTATCTTTTCAAATTTGTTATTGTGCATTGTATACTTAACCCTCGATTTAACAAACAAATGTGTGCAGACCCTTGTCCGTTATTAGCAAAAGTCCGTTATTTGAAAATCAGGTCCATCCGTTACCAATACTGGATACTGGACATAAGTCCGTTACATAGAAAATTGTCCATTAGGTTTCAGCGAGCACAAATGTATTAGATATGTAATAAAAAGCTACAGTACATATGCATAATGATGTACATTACATATAAAGAAGAAATTGAACCATTTCTTACCTTAAATCTAGTTGCTGCTCTATTTACATATGTACAGTACAGGTAGTTTGTTCGGTACTATTTGACCATTACTACCGGACACCTATTGGACAAATTTTCATTTTATGGACTTTGTCTAGTATTTGACTGTTACTACTGGACACCTATTGGACAAATTTTCATTTTACGGACTCTGTCCAGAATTTCACTGTTACTACCGGACACACTTTTTTGTCCGCTAAATCGAAAATCTGCAAATTTGAGGTCCGCTAAATTGAGGGTAGAGTGTACCTATTTTGAAGTCCTAGATCTTCCTTTCAACTTCCTTACTACTGTGTATAATGTGTATGGTTAATTGCTGTGAGTTGCTCTTGCTGGTGTGGTTTTCTTCTGTTTCGTTCCAGGTGTATGTGCCGTGGAAGATGTGGATTTTGAAAATGCCCAACAGGACACAATCGTACCCCTGCACAGTACTGCTCTGGTGACGTCACCTGAACCTACACTGTCCTGCCCTGCACTGCACCCTTCTGATGATCTCACCTGAATCAAATCAATCACCGACCTAACAAACCAAATACAGATGTGTTGTGACATTTGGTCACAGGACGGTTTCTCACACTGTCCTACCCTGCACAGTATCCCTATAGTGACGTCACCTGAAAATACACTGTCCTGCTCTACACAGCACCCTTCTGATGACCTCATATGAATCAACTCAATGACTGACCTTACAAACCAAATACAGATGTGCCGCGACATTTGCTCAAACCAATGCAACAAATGCTCACAAATGGGAACAGGAATAGTATGATGTAGATGTGGCATGATTTGGTGGGTGTTGTACCTGGCCAACTGGATTTGCATATAGGTTGCGTGGATACCACCAGGGAATGTTAATTAATCAGTTGCTGCAGTTATGTGAGCATTTGTCCTAGAGCATTTGACGTGGAACCATGTGTCATGTGTATTTACCTAGTTCTATTTTACAGGAAGGAGAGCTATGCTCGTGGTGTCCCATCTCCATATCGCGTTTTATCTAGACTGTTTTTATATTCATGTATCATTTTTGCACAACCACATTCTCATGTAACCTATTCCAAACATCTATTATCCTGTGGGGAAAGCTGTTCTTTTTTTGGTCTCTTCTATAACTGTCTTTCTTGATTTTTTTTTACATGTCCTCTTGTATCTCTACTATCCCATTTTAATAGATCCTCTCTATCAACAATTTCCATGCCTTTCATGATTCTATAAATAGTTATCAAGTCTCCTCTCTTTCTTTACTACAATGTCTGTAGCTCAAGTTTAGCCAGCCTCTCCTCATATGATAGTTCTGAGAGTGTTGGTGCCAATTTCGTAATTGCTCCTTGTATTCTTTCAAGTTTTGTTATACATTTTTTGTACTTGGTGACCACGTCGTCGCTGAATACTCCAATTTTGGTCTTATCAAAGTGACTACTATTTTCTTCACTATTTCTTCATCCAGGTATGTAAATGCCACTTTGATCTTATTAAATTATAAGTTTTTCTATATATATATATTTTTTTGTATGTTTCTCAGGGGACATATTATTCATAATGACTCCTAGGTCCTCTTTTTCCACTTTTTTAATTTCTTCCTCTCCCAATGTATATGATCCCACTATTCTTTGTTTGCTTCTTCCAAATTCCATTATACTACACTTCTTAATGTTGAATTCCATCTCCCACTTCCTACTCCATTCCCATACTTTATTGAGATCACTCTGCAGCGATATCTTATTCGGTGTTCACTTTTTTCAACATTTTTGCATCGTCTGCAAAGAATCTCATATAACTTTCAATTCCTTCATCCATATCATTAATATATATATAACAAACATTATTGGGGCCAAAACTATTCCTTGTGGAACTCCACTAATTGCCTCATCCCAATTGGAATGTTTCTTATTACTACTCTCATTTTCCTTTCATGCAAGAAGTCTTCCATCCACTCCAGTAGTTTGCTCTGTATTCCTCCTGCAGTTTCTAATTTCTTTAGCAACATCTTATCTGGCACCTTATAAAAAAAAAATTCAGGTCTAGAAATGCACAGTCAGCCCATCCATCTCTTTCTTGTATTATATCTATTAGCCTTGAATAGAAACACAGGATGTTCCTTGTCTAAATCCAAATTACATATATACATATACCAAAGGCCTTTTCCCCCTTACACGGGGGTAGCCAAAAAGAAAAAGGCATAGAAACCACTCCCACCCACTTCATTCCCCATATATTCCACTCCCCTCCACCCTCCCTCTTATCTTGGGACCTCCTGGATGACGGGTCATCCCTGCATCCTGTCCACTGCCCTGGGTGAGTAGTAGTGTCGCAAGACACAGCACATCCACATTGTTTTTTTTCCAAATGCCTTACCCACCTAATTTTGATAATTCTTTCACACATTTTAGCTACTGTACTTATAAGAGAGACTGGTCTGTAGTTAGTAGGGTCTTCCTTGTTCCCCCTTTATATATTGGTACTATATTTGCTCTTTTCCAATCTTCTGGAACTTTTCCTTCTTTCAATGAACTGCTTATTTGACTATGTATTTTGTCTGTCAGTTCATTCCTGCATTCTCTCAAAATCCAATTTGCCATTTCATCTGGTCCATATGATTTTCTGACATCGAGATTACTCAAGTGATTCATTATTTCTTTCTATAATCATATCAAGTAGTACATTTCCTTATAGGTCGTCTCCCCCTTTCGCTGTCATCTCTTCCCAGCAAATTTCTTTACATTAAAGTCACCCATTATAAGTATTCTTCCTCCATCTTCCATTATCTTATCTAGTGTCTTCATTATCTTATTTAGTGTCTTCCTTGTGTCTTCTAACATATTTTTGTGTTCTCTCTCTTCCCATGAAGCCATTTTAGGAGGCACATAATTTACCGTGAATCTGATGATCGTGTATTTACCTAGTTGTATTTTATGGGAACGGGAGCTATGCTTGTGCTGTCCTGTCTTCATATCTCGTTTTACCTAGACTGTTTTTAAATTTGTGTATCATTTTTGCACACACCACATTTTCATCTAATTTGTTCCAAATGCCTATTACCCTGTGGGGAAAGCTGTTCTTTTTCAGGTCTCTTCTATAACTGTTTTTCTTGATTTTCTTTCTGTGTCCTCTTGTATCTCTATCCCATTTTATTAGATCCTCTCTATCAATAGTTTATATGCCTTTCATGATTCTATCAATAATTATTAAGTCTCCTCTTTTGGTCCATATCTAGGTAGGATGAAAATAAAAATAAAATAAAATAAAATAAAATAAATAAGTAACTAATAAATTAATAAATAAAAACTATAATAATGTAAATAACAAATAAAATACACAAATAAATGCATGTATAATTAAATAATAAACAAACAGGTAAATAGTAAATAATAATAAATTTACATACAACTAATAATAAATAAGATTCAAATAGACAAATGACAACAAAAGAAAAACAAATAATATAAAATAAATGATAATCATTACAGCATCTTGCTAAGGTGTTTATCTAAATGATTATTAAAGCTTCAAACTGAACTACATTGCACTGCCTCTGCAGGAAATTTATTCCATTCATTAACTGCATGGTTGGTGAAGCTGTTTCTACCCATTTCCAAATTGAATCTATTTCCGGGCAGTTTGAGACCATTGTTTCTTGTTTGATTCTCATTCAGTGTGAAAATTTTTTCACTTTTGTTGTCAATTCCCTTTAGAATTTTAAAGACCTGTATCAAGTCACCTCTGAGTCTACGCTTTTTTTTTAGGGAAAACAGATTCTTGTTTTTGTCTTGGAACATACTTTTCCACTCCTTTATTTTTTTTTGTCATTTTTTTTTTCCATTTCTCTCCTACTATTGTTTCCTCCTTGTGTATCCTTTCCCAATCAGATTTTAGAAAGAATTCTCTTATTTTATATATCAAAAAAAAAAAAAAAAAAAAAAAAAATCCATACATCAATCTTCCCTTTCTCTATTGTTCATTTTTTTCCATGTGTTTTTCCAATTTAGTTCCTGTTCAAACAATATATGGTCACTTTTACTTATTGGTGTCTTATATTCAATCTTGTACACTATTTTGGATTCTGATGTGATTATTAGGTCCAGTCTTGATAGTTCTTCCTCATTTCTATACCTAGTATTCTCTTGTATCCATTTTGTCATTGTATGTTCTATAATCATATTAAGTAATACATTTCCCCATAGGTCTTCTCCACCCTTCACTATCATCTCTTCTCAGCAGATTTCTTTACAATTAAAGTCACCCATTATAACTATTCTTCCTCCATCTTCCATTATCTTTTCTAGTGTTATCATTGTGTCTTCTAAAATTTTTTTATATGTTTTCTCTCTTCACATGAAGCCGTTTTAGGAGGCACATAATTTACCACAACATTCCTGCTCCTCTTGTCCCTGTCCTCCACTTCCATCATAATCATCTCTACTCTATTCTTTCCATATATGACATTCCTCACATTTCTATACTTCTTAGTCAAGAACATAACTCCACCCCTTGTTTTACCTCTCCATTTCTAATCCAGCAATTATATGCACCATGTCCTACACTGCTGGATGGTAGTGGACCTTTCAATTTTGTCTCTACAATTCCCATTATGTCTGGTTCTTTTTCCTTCAGGTTATCATTCAGTTCGTTCAAGCCTGTTATTAAGCCATCTACATTTGTGTTGACACTTTTAATTTTCTGCTACTTCCATCGTGTTTTCTGTTTCCCTTCCGTTTTTCTCTGCTATGAACCATTTCCTCACTTTCATATCCACTACTCTCCAATAGAATTTCTCTTTGTCTGACTGTTCTTTTCTCATTTTTTCCTTAGCTTCTAGTCTTTTTGTTTTCTCATCCTCTCTTTCCTCTTTATTCATTTCTCTTTTTATCCATACCTGTTTATATTGATCACTGTCAGCTAGTTTCCCTGTTTTTGCTAAGATATTCTCTGCTGTCATTTGTGACCTGAATTTAACCTTAATTGGTCTGGTCTTATCTGTATTGTATTTCCCTATTCTATATATTTCTTCAATTTCTTTCCCTGTTTCTTGTTCATCCTCTTGAACTACTTCTAATATCTTGTTTACTTTTTCCTTCTCCTCTTTTACTCTTGTAGTCCTATTTGAATTATGCTTCTCTTCCATCCCTAATATAATTATACATTTCTTTTTGTCCACTAAGTCTCTTACTATATTCTCCTTCTCTCTTATCACTTAATAACTGTGTCCTTAGTTTGTTCTTTCATCTGTTGTGTGACTATATCTCTAAATACAACTTTGCTGTCCTCTTGGACTTTTCTCCAAACCTGCACTTCTTTTGCTATGGACTTTATTCTCTTTATTATTATTCTTTAATTCCTCATTCTCATCTTTTACTTCTTATCATTGTCTTTTTAATTCTTCTATTTATTTAGGTTTTGGTTCTCCTTCTTTAGTTCTTCCAATTTATCAACCCTTTGTGTAATCCACGTAAGTTTGGCTGAACCTAACCTCCCAAAGGTCAATAATTTTCTCTAGTTTTTCCTCTAGACTTGCTAATCGGGGGAGGTTGGCATCCCCTCCCTCATTAAATCCATGGAAATTATTATCTCCACTTTCTATTGTGAATTTGGGAATGGATGCGAAGAGGAGACTGTATGAAGGAGTGATTGTGCCAACAGCACTGTATGGGGCAGAAACGTGGAACATAAGAGAGGAAGAGAGAAGGAGTTTGAATGTGTTTGAGATGAGGTGTCTGAGAAGTATGGTGGGGGTTACTAGGCTGGATAGAGTGAGAGATGAGGAGGTGAGGAGGAGAACAGGGGTGAAAAAGGATTTGGGAGATAGGGTTGATGAAAGAATATTAGGATGGTTTGGACACATGGAAAGAATGAGTGAAGAAAGACTAGTAAAAGAGGTATGGAAGGCAGATGTGGAGGGAGTGAACATGAGGGGACGTCCTAGGATGAGGTGGATGGATGAGGTGAAGGGGGCTTTGGGGAAGAGGGGAATGTCTGTTGAGGAAGGAAGGGAGAGGAAGGAAGGGAGAGGACGGAAGACAGAGGTGAGTGGAGAATGGTTGTATATGGATGATGTTGTGACTGCATGAGGAGGAATGGGCAGGGGGGTGGGGGGTGGGGTAGTATGTGTGAGTAAATTTTGATGCAGCCCGAAGGGATTTCTCCCCGTCCTCGCCTTATATGCAAAGGGGGACGGAGAGGGGGGGTCGCCGATTAAATGAAGCGGCCTTGCTGTGGATGTACTGTGTCTTGCGACACTGCTTCTGACCCAGGGCGGTGGGCAGGGTGCAGGGATGACCCGTCATCCAGGAGGTGCTCAGATGAGAGGGAGGGTGGGAGGGGTGTGGAGTGTATTTAGGGATGAAATGGGTGGGAGTGTTTTTATGCCTTTCCCTTTTTGGCTACCTCCCTTGGAAGGGGGAAAAAGCCTTGGTATACGTATGTACTTTCTATTGTGTTGTTCTTATCTATTTTTCTAATTTTAGTGCCTTTACTGATATTTTCGACTTCACCTGCATCGTCTGCAGCCCTCTTGTTGACATTTCTTGTGACATCCGGGGGAACCCGTTTGTCTCCTTCCTCATTTCCTTCCATTTTCCTCAGTAATCCCTCCCTTTCTCCTTTTTCTTCACCTTCCCTCTACACCACAAGCTTTCCCCTTCTCCACTAATACAACAAAGGTACTCCCTCATTGTTGAGATAGACGAAATTTGCAATCTTCCTGGAGTTTTAAACTTCAACCGGTGTGTGTGTGTATTTACCTAGTTGTAATTTGCAGTGGAAGAGCTATGCTCATAGAGACCCACAGTTGTATCTTTCCACATCCAGTTCTTTCTTAAAGTCATGTATAGTTTTAGCACTGTTTTCTCTTTCAATTTATTCCATGTATCTATTACTCTGTGTGGAAAGCTATTCTTTTTCAGAGCTCTTCTGTAACTGTCCTTCTTAAGTTTTTTCTTGTGTCCCCTTGTATTTCTTCTGTCCCATTTAAGTAGAACATCCCTGTCAAGGATTTCCATCCCTTTCATAATTCTATAGATGGTTATCAAATTGCCTCTTTCTCTTCTTTGCTACAGAGATAATAAGTTTAGTTTGTCCAATCTTTGTATGTCAACATGCTAAGTGTTGGTGCCATCTTTGTTAGTGCTCTTTGAATTCTTTCTAGTTTCTTATGGGTTTTTTTTTCATCCAGATCTCCCTTCATTACTCACTCTCCTCAATACCTAGTATTTTACCTAGTTGTATTTTGCGGGAAGAGGAACTACACTCGTGGTGTCCCACCTTTGTATCTTGCAGTTTAACAAGTCCTCTCTATTGAGTATTTCTGTGCCCTTCATGATTCTGTAGATGGTCAGTATATTTTGCATCATCTGCAAAGAAGTTTATATAGCATTTAATTTCTTCTTCAATGTTGTTTATATAAAGTATTGGAGCCAACACAGAGCCTTGGGGTACTCCACTTATCATGTCTACCCATTTTGAGTTCTTTTCTCTAAGTACTGTATCACTCATTTTTCTTCCTTCCAAGAAGTTTTCCATCCTTTCTAATAATTTTCCTTGTATTCCACCTATTATTTAATTTTTTCTTAGTAGTTTTTTGTGTGGTACATTGTCAAAAGCCTTTTGTATTATGTCTAGCAATCTTAAGTAAAAGCATATTAACCACTTCCATATGGTGACGCCTACGTAGGCGTCATGAGGAGCAAGTGGGTACGCGATGATGCCGACGTCGGCGTCTTGATTATATTTATTGTAGTCATACCTACGTAACCTCCATTCTCTCTAAACTGGCTTCATCATATTTTCTATGGTCATCAAAATTCATGGCTGAAAGAACGAACAATTGAGCACTGACTTTATTTTTTATAATGCGATTATGGTGCAACATCGCATGTCGGGCAGCTAATGCTGCCAGACGTGCAATGTGCCCCGGAGTGAAGAGGTTAAGTTTGTAGTACATGATCTTCCACTTCTAAATCCAAATTGGTTGGGGTTTAGTATTTTGTTCTTTTCCAAGTGTTTAGTCAATTTGATTTTAATAACTCTTTCGCATATTTTTGCAATTGTGCTTGTAAGGGATACCGGTCTATAATTTGTTGGCTTTTCCTTATTTCCTCCCTTATATATTGGTACAATTTTAGCATTTTTCCAGTCTTGTGGTACTTTTCCTTCTTTGAGTGAGAAGTCAACTATCTTGTGTATTTTATCTGTGAGTTCATCAATGCATTCTTTTAATATCCAGTTCACTATTCCGTCTGGCCCATGTGACTTTCTGACATCAAGTTTCTTTATTCGGCCCCTTATTTCTTTCTGTATCACCATTATTTCTTTCATTTTAGGGGATCCTTCCAGGTGACTATCATCCCACAACTGTGAGCTTTCAAAAGTAAAAACAGACTTAAAGTCTCTGGTCATTACTTTAGTCATTTCTACATCTTCTGTGTATTCTTGATTTCCTTAATGCAGTTTTATTATTTCGTGTTTGTCCTTTAGTTTGTCATTTACGTATCTGTAAAATAGTTTAGGTTGATCTTTGTATTTTGGTATTATATCTTTTTCATAGTTTCTTTTTTCCTCTCTTCATATGTCTACATATTCATTTCTCAGTTTAATGTATGTTTGCCATTTTATCTCTTTTCCAAGCTTTGTCTCTTCTATCTTTAGCATCTCTACACTTTTTATTATATCAGCACTTTATGTACTCCCTTTTCTGTTTCTGCTTAGGCACATATTTGTCTGTTCCCTCTTTATATATTTCTTTGAAAATGTTCCATTTCTCTTCCATCTTTGTTTCGTCATTTGCAAAATTTTCCCAAAAGGCATTTTAAATTTCTTTTCTAAGTTTTACAAAATCAGTTTTGTTGTACATCAATCTTCCTTCTCTATGTTTCTCGTTCCTTCTTACCATATTTTGTTCCTTATGTTCGATCTCTATTAGTATATGGTCATTCTTTCCAATTGGTGATTTATATTTATTTCTTCCACTTTCTGATTCAGAGGTGAATATCAAATCTAGTCTTGATGGTTCTTCGTTCTGTCTAAATCTAGTATTTTCTTTGACCCATTGCGTCAATGTGTAATCTATGGTCATATCCAGTAGGTCATTGCCCCAGAGTTCGTCTCCACCTCACATTGTCAATTCTTCCCAATTTATTTCCTTTGCATTAAAGTCACCCATAATTATTATATTTTCTCCATATTTCAGTGACCCGGTTAATTCATTCTTTGTGTCTTCTAGTAATTTTGAGTGTTCGCTGTCAGTCCAAGTCTTAGTTTTTGGTGGCACATAAACAACTATAAACCTTCTACTTTTCATACTGCTGTTTTTTACTTTAACTGTGATTAATTCCACATTATCTTTTCCTTCTGTTGCCTTTATTACGTTTAGGTCCTTTCTAGTCAATATCATGACTCCTCCCCCTGTTTGTTTGTCCTATTTTTCGACCAAAGGTTGTATAATCCTTGTACCACCATACTTGATTGTATAAGACCTTTCATTTTTGTCTCTGCAATTCCCATTATGTCAGGTTTCTCTATTGACAGATAGTCATTCAATTCATTTAATCCTGAAATCATACCGTCCATATTTGTATATGCCACTTTTAATTTTTTCTTCTCTTCTCTTTTTTGGTTTAAGTTTCCATTTTTCTGATGTACCATTTTCTCAGTCTCAGATCCAGCACTCTAAAAATAACCTCATTTTTTTCCGTCTGTTCTTTTCTCGTTTTTTCCTTGGCTTCACTTCTCAGTTCCCTATCTTTCTCTTATTCCTCTGCATTCATTTCCTTTTTTGTCCATACATTTTTGTATTTTTCACTGTTTGCTAGTTTTGTTGCTTTTGATAGTACTTCTGCTATCATTTGTGTTCTTAGTTTGATTTTCATTGGTCTGTGTTTTTTTTTTCTTTTGAGTATGTACTCATCCTGTGTACATCATCGATTTCTGTACCTAAATTCTGTCCTTTTTCTTGAACTGGCTTTTAGAATCTCCTTTGCAATTTCTTTCTCTTCCTTTTCCCTTTGGTATTTGTGGACATTGTGTTTTTCATTTATATCATAAACCACAAT
>NW_027467660.1:42500-45000 GCF_046742065.1 Oratosquilla oratoria | reverse complement strand
ACGGATGAAGATGAGAACATGCCTCTCACAAGCAAAACAACAGCTCTCGGGGATAATGGCATCACCTCTCAAGTCCTCCGTCTCCTCCTTGAAGTCCCTGGAAGCCTCTTGCTGCAACTCTACAACCTTTGCTTTAGCAAGGGATATATGCATCATGACTGTACATCTAGTACCATTGTGCCCTTCCCCAAACCTGCCACAGACAATTTCAGGCTTATTTCACTCACCTCCTGTTTCTGTGAAACCCTCGAACGTATATGTCTCACTCGACTTATGTTTCGACTACAGGATAAGCTATCACAGCAACTGTATGGTTTCTTACCACAGAGGAGCACACATCACTGTATGATGGACCTATATGCCCGCCTCTCCCCTAACAGTGTGGTAGCATTTCCTGGTCTCAAGAGTGCTTTCGACGTAGCCAACAGGGAGATTATTCTCAACCAGTTCATACAATTTGGCGTGCAAGTCAGCCTATAGTCCCTATAGTCGAGCTTGATTACGGACCGCCTCCATGAAAGATTCCACAGCCTCATGTCACCTTCACATTCACTTTAAAATTAGACCAACCACTCCCCCAGAAACAATTAGCCCTGGATCACATCCGTAGTGTCCTCCTCCGTCCCTGCCGGGCACAATTTCTGCGTAGACAGGTCTTTACACTCAGACGAGCGTGGGTTGCGCCGTCTACTCACCGGATGTGGAGCCACCTGAGGGAGGCTGGGTTAATTGCAGGTTACCTAATTCGTCCAGCTCTACGTACTGCGAACTACAGGAACTCCTGCTGGCTGTTAACCTACTCTGTCAGCAGCGACTGAATGGCTTGGTTATGTATGATTCCCAGTCCGCCCTACAGACCATCTCGTCTCCACAGCCTATACACCACACCCTCATCCATCACATTTTACAACAGCTAGTCACAGCTCAAGAACACTCTTATCATAAGGTTTATGAGGATCCCCCCCACACACACACACGTTGGAATCGCTGTTAATGAAAAGGCAGATCTTTCCAGAAAGACCAGTGAACTGCCACTGCCCGACGATGCCACACCCTCTCCACTCTGCTACAGGAAGATCATACACTTTGCCGCTTTTCTAACCACTTTACACCACATGAATGCAGAGCGCACACAAAGCGTATCAATACAACACTACGACCACTTCCGTCTCTCTTTCCCGAGGTATCACAAGCATGGACTCCTCGTTCGTAGACATAATATCGTGACAACACGGCTTCGCTTGGGTTACAGACCGGTGTGGCAAATTCCTGAGGTGGGGGACGTACCACACTATTCCACCTGCAAGCTATGCCACCGTCCCAACGCCAACAGTCTCCACCACTTCTGCATCAAATGTACCTCAGTAAGAGACCTATTGTCCCAAAGCCAAGACTTAATACATGTGTGTCACTTTCTCTTAACTAACAATAATCTAGACATTGTCTTAATTCGACACCCACATGTCATAAATTTGTATAAACAAAATCTCTCTCTCTCTCTCTCTCTCTCTCTCTCTCTCTCTCTCTCTCTCTCTCTCTCTCTCTCTCTCTCTCTCTCTCTCTCTCTCTCTCTCTCTCTCTCTCTCTCTCTCTCTCTCTCTCTCTCTCTCTCTCTCTCTCTCTCTCTCTCTCTCTCTCTCTCTCTCTCTCTCTCTCTCTCTCTCTCTCTCTCTGATATATACATATTACTGTGTACATAGACATACGGGGTAACCAGCAGGGGCTTTGGGCTTGAGAGGCGACGGCAGAACCTAACGCAGCACAGCTACGAAGAGCTGTTTTTCATCCTTTGATTATCAAAAAGCTCAATTGAAATGTTTTATAATTTCATTATTTATCTATTTATTTGTTATTTGCATATCTGTTTTATTTGCGTATTTCCTTGTTATTTAGTTATTTAGTTCACTTATTTGTGATGCTGTTGAACTACGAGGCTTCTGCAAAGACCAGAAGAGAATAATATTCTCTGTATTGTCCTTATATTCACAGGCTACCTTCCAGAACGAGGAAAAGGGACCAATAAAATCGAGCACCCACAATAATGTGATGCAAAGAAAACGAGTTTCTTTTTCCTTTGTCGGACAACACAGTATCGCTTCTGGGTCATTAGAAGTTGTAAAGGTCTCATTTTGACAGTTCTCCTCGGACAGAGCTGGCAAAATAGGACTGGTATATATACATATAGACATGTAACACATTTAGAACAAAAAAATCTGAAAGAAAATTGTCAGTACACAAAGTAGCATCACCTTTAAAAATACATATATATTTTCTTGGAACAGTTCTGACCTAACAATTTGTATGTTAAGATTGAAAAGATAGACATAGATAAGTAGATAAATATCTTAATCTCGTTGTTTTGGACAGAATAGCAATTAAAAAACAGTTATGTGATTCTATATTTTTCTTACCAAACTCAAACGATTTTATTAAGCTGAAAGAGGAAACCCATTGAAACGGAATTGCAGTAAACTCTTGTTATACTGAACCTCCTTACACC
>NW_027467660.1:27500-35000 GCF_046742065.1 Oratosquilla oratoria | reverse complement strand
ACACACACACACACACACACACACACACACACACACACACACACACACATACACACACACACACACACACACACACACACACACACTCACACACACACACACACACACACACACACACACACACACACGCACAAACACACACACACACACACACACACACACACACACACACACACACACACACACATACACGCACACACATACACGCACACACACACACACACACACACACACACATACACGCACACACATACACGCACACACACACACACACACACACACACACACACACACACACACACACACACACACACACACACACACACACACACACACACGCACAAACATACACGCACACACACACACACACACACACACACACACACACACACACACGCACACACACACACACACACACACATAAACACACACGCACACACATAAACACACACGCACACAAACACACACACACACACACACACACACACACACACACACACACACACACACACACACACACACGCACACACACATATACTTACATACACACACACGCATACACTTACACACACACACACGCATATACTTACATACACACACACGCACACACACACACACACACACACACACACACACACACACACACACACACACACACACACACACACACACACACACAGAGCTTGTTCTCTCAACTACAACCTCTAAAGTTGTTAGTTGATTGAAAGTTACTTAGTGCAGATTTTAATCTTGATTAAACAGAATCGCTTGGATTTAGCTATTGCAGGATCTAGAAAACGTGACTTGCTTGATGTATTCATTCGGCAGGTAATCTTAAATTCTAATTTAACATCCATAATTCTAGTTTTAGCTTAATAGAGTTGTCTAGTATCAACTGGTAAAAAAACTTCATAGAAAATTAGTCTGTAAATGGAGTCCTATTAGAGCCGTTGACTCTATGCCCTTTATCCACTCTTCGTATGAATAAAATTGTCTGGCGTTCATCGGTGCAAGGTCTTTGAGGGTTTCCATTGGGTTGAAATGGTGTATTACGCTTGGGGTTATAGTTCCATCCTAATAATACATTGTGGTTATATCCAAAAAAAGTATATATAGAGAAAGCGTCAGGTCGGTATGATTAGAAATAGGAACTAGAAGTGATATGGCTGCAATCTGTTCTTTGAACTCGTAGATTCTAATTGTTACTTAACCTTCCGTATACAGATTCAACAATAATTTGAATCGTTTTTCATCCACTAACGACTACTCATTATCAATCTGTTGACTATCTTGGAAATTCATGGGAACTTCGAAGGAGCTCAGGACCCAAGTTGAGACTCAATGGCTTTGGTTTGATTCAAGACCATTTCAATGTTGATTTGAATCGTCTCGCATTCGTTAACACATACTCGTTATGTCTGTTTTCCCTTTTGAAATCTCTTTCAGGCCTTGAGGGACCCTGGACTTGAAGGTAAGACTCACCGAGTCTTGGGTTCGATTCTTGGACATTGTTTACATGAGTACCACTTCATCGAATCATCGACAGAACGTATCTATGAGAATCCCATTTCACCCACTTGGCCTTGTCTTTGGCAATTGCGCCGTGTCTTGAGGTGAAATATAAAGAGAAAGTACTGAATTAGAAACCAGAAACGGCAGAGTAGAGCATATGGAAGAGACGTCATCGAATTCGTACTAAATTCTCCTCTATGTTCAAGTGAATAAGGGTAGAATTTGCTTGAGCCCTTTCCCACGAAAACTGTCTCTTCCACAATGCGGACAGAAGACCGTGTTACGTCTCAGGAAACTTGTTGACGTCCATATTTACGTCACACATTTTGGCTTTGGTAACGTTCTATTACAAGTTTGTATTCAAACTGCTGCCAATCTATTTCATTCAGTTAAGCAAATCCTCTCGTACTCCAGAGTTGATGTTTGCTCTATAATTTTCACAATAAATGCACTACTATTATTCTCACCAGGGGATTTTGTTCAGTGCCACAAAGCTTGTGAACTCCATGGGTTAATACAAATCTCGATCAGAGTGAGATTTGTACACTCTCATGGCCAACAAGAATTTTGTTGATCATAAGGATCTTTCGTCAACAGAGAAATTAAATCAAAGGTCCTCGACCAATCTTGTCACGTACCACATTCTTATGTATTACTGTTCTTAAGTCTTCCGTTGACCACTCTGACGCCTAGATAGATTATAATGCTGCTAACTCCCAATAGACTTCTGTTCCGATGACTACTCCAACGCTTGAATAAATCGTAATGCATCCACTTACTCTTACTAACTCCCACTAGACTTCTGTTTATGGTCCATAAGAGTCCAGACCTCACATTGAGGGCTATTGGGCTAAATCATGCTAAAAGATGAAGACGACAGAATTTCTGACAGGAGGGAATAAGATAGAGGGAAGGAGAAGTTAATGGAAGAAACGGAGGAGGAGATGGTGAGGAAGGAGACAAAGGATAAAGAAGAAGAGAGGAGGAGGCAGTGGATAAGGAAGAGGAGAGGATGAAGAGGAGACAGAGGATCAGGAAGAGGAAAGGAGGAGGAGGAGACGAAGGATTAGGAGGAGGAGAAAAAGGAGGAAGAGGAGGATGTGATGGATGATAAGATAAAGGAAAGGGGGGAAGAAGGAGGAGAAGGACAAGAAAGAGGAGAAGAGAAGGCGGAGGACGATGAGGAGGATAAGGAAGAGGAAAGGAGGAGGAAGAGACGAAGGATGAGTATGAGGATGAGGAGGTGTGGGATAAAGGGAGAGGAGTAGACAATAGAAAAAGAAGGGCAAAGGGCATGTTGCTTGACAAGAACTAAACATTTGCAAGTATGATTGATTGCCAAGATAAAGTGAGGAACACATTCTCATTGTAAAGTCACTATATAAGAGAACCATAAACGCTTCACCGAACAAAATAGAAGAATTTGATAAATAACAAGATAAAGAAGAAAAACATCGTAAAGACTGGTTCAGTATATCTATATATAGATGGATGTACTCAGTACATACACACGCGCACACATATTATGCGCAAACATATTTGTGTGTGTATGTGTGTGTGTGTGTGTGTGTGTGTGTGTGTGTGTGTGTGTGTGTGTGTGTGCGTGTGTGTGTGCGTATGCGTGTGCGTGTGCGTGTGTGTGTGTGTGTGTGTGTGTGTGTGTGTGTGTGTGTGTGTGTGTGTGTGTGTGTGTGTGTGTGTGTGTGTGTGTGCGTATGTATGCGCGCGCGCGTGCGCGTGTGTGTGTGTGCGTGCATGTGTGTGTACATAGCATTAAACAATATATGGAAGAACTGTGGTAAAAAGAGACCAAGCTAAATTCGAATGACTATATTCTCTAACGTTTCGAACATTCATTGTCGAAGATTCGTAGAAATGTTTGAGGATATAGTTAATGCCGTCTAATTCGCCTTTGCTTACGTTATGTGCTCTTACTCACAAATGTAACGCTTGTTATTATAACTATCTTTGTTTTTATATTCTACTTGCTTTGACGAGGCAGATATTTTCGTGTGTAGTTCAATTTAAATTTGTGTTAAGTTCACAAAGAGATATAATTGGAAAATGAAAGTAGCAAAGTGTAGAAAGACTTGGAATATAAATTTATACATTTTATTCCTCCTTTAGTACTCGTTAAGCTTTTATTCTGATTGATATCAGACAGTTTTATTTAAAACAGAGATGCGAATTTAGGCTAAAACTGGATCTCGGTCGACAAAGTCTGTTTTTGCTTAAGAACGTCATTGTAACTAAAGGATTAGGTTAGGTTGGGGTTAGTTGGTTTTGGGTTTGGTTGGGCTGAGTCGGGGTATGTTTAGGTTAGGGAATGGTTGGGTTGAGGCAGCGTTTCTCAACCTTTTTACCCTTGCGTAACTTTTAAAATAAATTGTATGTCTCAAGGAACCCCTGCATAAAAATAGTAAATAAATAAATAAATAAGAATTAATAAGTAAATAAATAAAACATATACCATATCTTTTTCATTCTATTTTCATCGTAGTAATAGGTTAGATAGGATGATGTCTATATTACATTATTACAATAACCAAGAATATGTTGTGCATGCTTAATCATATTACGTATATGAAATTAAATGAAAAAACAAAAGTGCATTAGCTTATCTCATTTGTTCTCGGGGAGCCCTTAGGGACCTTTTGCGGAACCTTAGGGTTCCGGGGAACCCTGGTTAAGAAACGATGGGTTAAGGTACACTTGTATCAGGTTAGGTTAGGTTAGGTTGTTTTATGTTAGGGTATGTTTAGGTTAGAATATTGCTGGGTCAGAGTATGGTTTGGTTAAGGTTGGGTTGGTTTGGGTTGGGTTAAAGTGACCCTTGTTGAAGAATTCTATTCTGGCTAATGCCGTACGTAAAATATTAGATATTCATGTTAGTTTATACTGTTCTAATTTATATCGCCTAGACTGGTCGGTACAGTCTAAGGTGACCGGTTCACGAAACTAGTTGCCCTGCACGCGGGACAAATAAGGCCTGAAACCAATCAAGAACAAGGAAAACCAGTTAACAAATGACGTATCAAGAGATTTGTATTCCAGGATAATGTTCTAACACAAAACTCGTTCTCATATCTCAAGAATGGTGCAAATGATAGCTGGCTTTCCAGTTCGAAAAAAAAAAATCTTAAGCGAGTTTGAGGAAATATAAAACTAAAAAGATTTTGGAGTTACAATGGAGATGCTTTATTCTGTGTTTATTCACTGGTTATTAGTTTTCCTTGGGTGATTACGTATTTCTTTGTTTTACTAATTTTTCTACCTCTGACTTCATCATCCTTTTTACATACTCTGCATTAGCCACCTAAACTAAACTGAACCTATCCCAAATCTAGCCTATCCTAAACTGAACCTACCCTGAATCTAGCCTATCCTAAACCTAACCTATCCTAAACATCACCTATCTTAACTTAGATTTAAACTAGACTAGACGTATACTAACCTAAACCTACACTGGCAATCATACCCTTAGCTCAGCTATACCCTAACCCAAAATACCCCAACCCAACCCAACCTGAAGCAAACATGCCTGACCATTAACTCAACCAAACCCTCGCCCAGACATGCCCTGACCCAGTCCAACAGAACTCAAAACGATTAGAATTGTCTGACTTAAATCACAACAAAGCTCTATGAACCAAATCGTCTTCTTAAGCAAAATAGGGTTAACCTTGACTAGTCTACTAACCGACATCTCATGTGAAATCCAGAATTTTAGTTAAGTTGGTAGGGGAAAGCTTTGAACGTGAATTAATTTTTTTTTTTTTTTTTTTTCTTAGATCTACTGACGACATAATTCTTGTTTCGGAAACAACAGAAGACTTGTAAGATATGCTCAATGATTTAAACAAGGAAAATGTCAAAGTAGATTTGAAAATGAATCAGAGCAAGATCTAAATTATGTTAAATTCAAAAGTTTGAAGGAAATCATCTGTATCAATCGCAAGCTTCGAAGAAGTTGAAGAGTATGATTACCTAGAACAGATGCTGGAATTGACTAGAATCAAATAAGAATACTATAAAACAAAAAGTAATACAAAAAGGCTCATCACAATTGGTTGAAGGAATCTGTGATAGATATAAAAACAACATGAAAGGCTCTCTACTATTATGTTTGAAACACAAATCTTACACACAATGCATGATGCCAAATATAATGTGAGATTTGCAAAATTTACAAAGGTGATGGAGATAAAACAGCGAAGTAGGCACTGGAGAATGGAGAGATGAATGCTGGGAACAATCCATGCATATACAGTACATATATATATATATATATATCATATATATATACATATATGTATATATATATATACATATATAGAATATATGTATGTATGCATATATAAATATATATGTATATATATTATATATATGTATATATAAATATATATATATATATTATATATGTATATATATAAATACATATATATGTATATATATATATACATATATATATATATATGTATGTATATAAATATATATATATATGTATTTATATATATGTGTATATACATATACATATAAATATACATATACATATACATATACATATACATATACTTATGCATATACATATACATATACATATACATATACATATACATATACATATACATATACATATACATATACTAAGGACTACTATTACACAGGACGTGCGCACCCAGATCCCTGGGTCCGCTAGCGGGGGCCATTGCTTTCTTTGTAACCTAACATTTTATATTGGACAAATATATCAAAACTAGAACATCTAACATTGTATATAGGTCAAATATATCAACTATTGACTTATTCAATGCAGTATAAGTTGATATGAACTTTTATAGTGAAATAAGAAACTATTTTCAAGGCACTGTTATGCTTTGAAATGCCAATTTTAGCCGGACTTAACAGGTACTATTGTATGAGGTTAGTGGACACCATGGTTGGCGATTTTTTTTTTTAGCTTTTTAAGAAATATAAAAAAAAATCGATTTTTTTTTATTCAAATCAGATTTATTTGATTTAAATAGATTTTTTCATAGATTTTAAATATTGTGGGATTGCTATCTGATATGAGATCTGATTGCTAAAGGACATTTTTAGCATATCAATATAAGGAGCAGTGTTATATAGACTTGCCACAAGTATACAAGGAACGGTATAAGCCGTATGTGAGGACGGTATGCTCAGGTTCACTCGATTTCTCCAAGAGTTTTCTCATCTTGGTGACATTTGCTGCATTGTCTGTCACAACACTCCCAATGTGACAACCAAAATCTTGTTCAGCGTTCTTGATCGAATTTTGTACAAGTTGTAGAAGATATTCAGCAGTGTGAGGTTTCCCTGATGTGTCCATTGTGTCAACTAAATAAATCTGACCATTGGATGTTGTTAGTGACATATTATGGGCTCATTGTGGATGTTAGACCACCCATCAATTGAAAGACATACAGTTTCATTTTTCAGATCATCCGCACACATTCATATATTCCTTTTCATACACAAGATCCAAGTACTTATCAGCAATATATTTTCTGGATGGAGGAATATAACCTGGCCTCAGGTTCTGAACCATCTTGAGAAACTGAGGATGCTGAACAAGACGAAATGGTGAATTTGTAGCAAATATAATTCTTGCAACTTCTTTGTCGAGATTTTCCTTTTGAGAGGCTGAAGTTTTTATGATAAATCTGTCCAGAGATGTTGATGACTTTCTTTTAGATGAAAATTATTTAGCAGAAGTGGCGCCTGTGGAGGAGTCTGATAGTGACCTTTTTAATGGTGGAGTCAGGTTTGCAGATAATTCAAGTGGAGTCGATGATGAAGGGATTGAAGCTGTTGATACAGATCCTGAAATGGAAACAGAAAATTTTAGCATATTGCATAATTCATAAATGAATAAATAAATGAATGAATACAGTGTGATTTAGGCTACTTTTGAGTACAGTAGTTATTTTTTTTAGATAATGATCATATTCACACAAGCCACTA
>NW_027467660.1:20000-22500 GCF_046742065.1 Oratosquilla oratoria | reverse complement strand
GGTGGCTATTCTAGTAAGTGAAGAGATAGGTAAACGTGTAGTGGAGTGGAAGGAGGTTTCCTCAAGGATAATGTGGATGAATGTGAAAGTGGGAAAGGAGATGTGGGTCTTTGTAAGTGCATATGGGCCTGGCAGTGAGAAGAGTGTAGAAGAAAAGGAGGCATTTTGGATTTATTTAAATGAGTGCATAGAGGATTTAGGGAGAAATGTCAATGTAATAGTACTAGGAGACCTTAATGCTAGGGTAAGAAATGGTGCAAATTGATGGTGTGGTTGGGAGATGTGGAGTTCCAGGAAAGAATCGTAGTGGAGAGTTGATGGTAGAAATGTGTCTAGAAAGAGAGATGATGATAGCAACTACAGTGTTTCGGAAGAAAGTCAAGCATAAGTACACATGGGAGAGGGTGGTGGATGGATGGGTGGTAGATAGAGCGTTGATGGATTATGTAGTGGTAAATAGGATTATGATAGGAAGAGTTAAGTATATACATGTGCTAAGGGGAGAGGGTGGGGGAATATCAGATCATTTTTTGGTGGAAGGTAAGTTGAGAGTGGAAGATAGATGGAGAAAGCTAGGGAGGTGCTTAGAGTGAACTCTTTAAATGAAAAGGAAAAGGAGAATGAGTACAAGAAGAAGCTGAAGGAGGAGGGGGGGGAGTGAAGGATAGAGTAGAACTAGGAGTAGAGGAGGAATGGGAATGGTTCAAGGAGGGAGTCACAAGGTGTGCAAAGATGGTGTGTGGAACAAGGAGGATAAGAGGAAATAGAAGGAAGGGTATTAAATGATGGGATGAGGAAACAAAGAAGTTTGTAGAAGAGAAGAAACGAGCACCCACAGATTGGTTACAAAATAGGACGAGAGAATCATATGAGAGGTACAAAGAAAAGAGAAGTAAAGCAAAAGGTAAAGGAGACAAAGAGGAGAGCAGATGTGAAGTGGGGTAAGGGTATGACAGAAAATTTTGAAAGTAATAAAAAGATGTTTTGGAAAGAAATTAAGAGAGAAAGAGGAGGCGAATCAAGTAGAGAGAAAAAGGTAAAAGATGCAGATGGAGAGAGGATAATGGAAGAGAAGGCAGTAAGGGGAAGATGGGCAGAATATTTTAGGCAGTTGCTAAATGTGAAGGAGGATAGGGAGGGAAAGATAGTTGCAGTGGGAAATGCTAAGAAAATGACCGTGGTGAATGAGGAAAATGGAGGAGAAATAAGGAAGGATGAAGTGAAGGCAGTTGTTAAGATGATGAAAGCAGGTAAGGCACCTGGTCTGGATGGATGCTATGCAGAATGTCTGAAAAAAAAGGAGGTAAAGTGATGGTGGACTGGCTGGTGAGGTTATTTAATGTTTGCTGGAGAGAGAGTAGAGTGCCGGAGGACTGGAGGAGTGCCTGTATAGTTCCACTTTACAAGGGAAAAGGGGACTAGTGTGAATGTAGTAGTTTTAGAGGGATTAGCTTATGGGAGGATCTTGATTGAGAGGATTAGGAGAGGAACAGAGGGAGTAATTGGTGAGGAACAGTGTGGATTTAGGACGGGTAGAGGTTGTGTAGATCAGATCTTTGTGGTAAGACAAATATGTGAGAAAGCTATAGGAAAGGGGAAGGATGTTTTTTGGGCTTTTATGGATCTGGAAAAGGCTTACAATAAGGTAGACAGAAAGGCACTGTGGGAGGTTATGAAGATATATGGGATAGGAGAAAAGTTTCTAGAAGCTGTCAAGAGTTTTTTATGAGAGTAGTAGAGCTTGTGTCAGGATTGGAAATGGAGAGAGTGAGTGGTTCGAGGTAAAGGTGGGACTTCGTCAAGGATGCGTTATGTCGCCCTGGCTGTTCAACTTATACATGGGTGGGGTAGTGCGAGAGGTAAATGCAAGGGTAGTGGGTCAGGGATTGGAGATGGTTAAAGAAAATGGAGAAAAGTGGGAGGTGAGCCAGCTGTTGTTTGCGGACGACACTGCGCTTGTGGCAGGATCGGAGGAGGGATTGAGGAAGTCGGTGACAGAGCTTGGGAGAGTATGTGATAGAAGAAAGCTAAAGATAAATGAGATGTACAAGGGGTGAAAGTGGCAGTAGACTGGAAGTGAGCATTAAGGGAGAGCGACTGGAGGAAGTGGATAGTTTTATATACTTGGGTGCAAATGTGGCAGAAAAAGGTCGAGTGAAGGTGGAGGTAGAATGTAGATTGAGAGAAGCGAGTAAATGCTTTGGTGGATTAAAGAGTGTAATGAGGAATAGACATTTGGGAATGGATGCGAAGAGGAGACTGTATGAAGGAGTGATTGTGCCAACACCACTGTATGGGGCAGGAACATGGAACATAAGAGAGGGAAAGAGAAGGAGTTTGAATGTGTTTCAGATGAGGTGTCTGAGAAGTATGATGGGGGTTACTAGGCTAGATAGGGTGAGAAATGAGGAGGTGAGGAGGAGAACAGGGGTGGAAAGGGAGTTGGGAGATAGGGTTGATGAAAGAATATTAGGATGGTTTGGACACATGGAAAGAATGA
>NW_027467660.1:0-15000 GCF_046742065.1 Oratosquilla oratoria | reverse complement strand
GCTCTCCTCCACTTCTTCCTCTTCCTTCACTTCCTCCTACTCCTCCTTCCTTATACACCTTTCGTTTATTCTCATTTTTCTTCTCCATTTCTTTCTCTCTTTCTCTTAATCATCCTCTCTTTTCTACATATTTTATCCATTCTTGTGATTGTTCTTCTCCACCCCTTTCTCCTCTATCACTTCCTCTTCCCCTTCCTTCTACGCCTCTTGTTCATCTTCATTATTCTTTTCCATATCTTCCCCCTCTATTATTCCTATTCCTCTTCTTGCTACGCCGTTTATCAATCTTTATTGTTCTTCTCCATCTCTTCCTCCTCCATCACTTCCTCCTCTTCCTCTTTCTCTTCCTCTTCCTCTTCCTCTTCCTCTTCCTCTTCCTCTTCCTCTTCCTCTTCCTCTTCCTCTTCCTCTTCTTCTTCTCCTCTTCCTCTTCCTCTTCCCCTTCCTCTTCCTCTTCCTCTTCCCCTTCCTCTTCCTCTTACATTTTCTCTTTCTCTTCCTTTTCCTCTTCCTCTTCCTCTTCCTCCTCCACTTCCTCTTCCTCTTCCTCTTCCTCTTCCTCTTCCTCTTCCTCTTTCTCTTCCTCTCCCTCTTCTTTCTACGCCTCATATTTATTCTTATTGTTCTTCTCCACTTCCTCCTCCTTCTCTTCCTCTTCATCTTTCTCTTCTTTCTATGCCTTTTATCTATCTTTATTGTTCTTCTCCGCCTCTTCCTTTTCCTTTACTTCCTTTTTCTTATTCTTTTCTTCCTACCCCTCTTGTTCATCCTTATTGCTCGTCTCCACCTCTCCCTTCTCATTACATCTCCTTCTCCTCCTCCTCCTCCTCCTCCTCCTCCTCCTCCTCTTCCTCATTGCCAATCATCGTTTTTCCATCGACAGCACATAATCTTTTGCAACACAATTCCTTCCTCTCTACTTACCTTCTCTTTTGCTCTTGTTTTTGTTGCCCTAATTCCTTATCATAATTTAATGTATCCTCATCTGGCTGACCTTGTCTATTTACTTCATCTTCATGCTATCTTTTCCTTATAGTCTATATACATCTTTTTATTTATTCTTTTTTGAATCGAATCCCATCTCAAATAGATATGCTCTCAACGAGTCTTTTGGTAATCCCGTTGTGGATCACTGATCTATGTCTTTGTTTTGTGTGGCGTTCTTTTAGAATAAGCGTAACCACAGTGGTATGGCAATGTGCATCACAGACCTTGGGACTGGCAACACATCTTTTCAGTCCCTGATTCAGGTCATGACAAGTGGACCCCTCTAGCTTCGTAGAGGCACATCAACTGATTGAATCTTTGGGTCAGCCACGCGATAAGCCATGCAGCTACCGCCTGGGGCGGCATCACTCGGTCCGTGGCTGTATCAAGTAGTTTTAAGGTGGTGGTTGCTTATGCTCGTCTATGGCCCCTAAGATTGTTGAATTATATATAAACTCAACATTTAGTCACCGTGTTGGGCTCCGTGGTGGATGTGAGGGTGTGATTGAGAAAGCAGATCTCTACATCTATGTTCAAGGCATCCAATTATGCTACTTGTATGGGTGTGCTTGCAACTTGCCCGGGCCAAATCCCCCATAGATTCCTCTGGTAAGAAACATTGGACTGTTGTCTGTATTGTCTTAATATAGGCCTGTTTCTATATAACCAGCTTATAGATCTTGTCTTTCGATGAATAAAAGTCACTGGTAAATGATAGAATTAACACATAACTCGCTTCAATACCGTTGAAGTGATGAAATATCTTTCTCGTATTATGACAGACTTTGTATTATTTATTCTTATTAGCACTAGCTGATTTTATTCAGCATAAGAACCGTCGCAGAAGGCGAGAAGACCAAGAGGAGAAGGATTTACACACACACACACACACACAAACACACACACACACACACACACACACACACACACACACACACACACACACACACACACACACACACACACACACACACACACACACACACACACACACACACACACACACACACACACACACACACACACACACACACTACACACACACACACGCACACACACACACACACACACACAGACACACACAGACACACACAGGGCACACACACACACACACACACACACACGCAATCACTACTCGCTCTGCGAGGTGACTAGGCATGAGAGCCTTTGTTCTAGCTCGGGATTTGAGACTCCCTTACTGCCGGCACGCGTTGATTTTTTGGTGAATTTGAACCACTATTCAGTTATCTTCTTCAGGTGCTGGTGCCCGGCCATCTATCAGCTAACACGTTACTTGATTAGTCCCTTTACCACAATAGCAGACTTCAAAGATTTTATTTGATCAAATATCAGACTTTTTTTTCATCTCAGAGACCGGAATCAAAGCAAAGAGGTTAACCTTGGTTCCTTTTCTAATGTTTCCACGTTAATCTACATTACTATCTATCACTTCTCTTTTTTCTTCCTTTCAATTGTTTTTATGACGATACATTTTGACTCGGTGTGTATCTATCGTTCAGACACTAGTCAGCTCATCGGTTCATTGAGACAATATATTTTGGTTCAACGATTTCTATCGCTCAGAAACAAGTTGGGCAAAATCATTTGTCGAAATATACTCTGAACAATGTTTTTATTTTAGGCCACAAAGTTAAATTTTTGGAGTCAAATTTATTTATTAAATTTTTGGGAGTTAAATTTATCTATGTTTTTTGATAAGGTTTTGTCTAATATGATTACAAATTTCAGAATTATTTGCTAGATTGAGTACAATACATAAGCACTTTGGGTCCGAGCATCCTTGTCATTAACATTTTTTGTAATGATTTTGTGTAATATGATCATAAATTGTAAAATTGTTAGTACGTTCATTTAGAGCAGTATCATAAATATCATGAAATAGATAGTGTACATGCACTAAAGTATGAAATTTACTTTAGATTGAAAAGAGTCAAAGACTACTTTGATAGGAATGTACTGTTGATATATGACAAAATAGGTAAGTAAATGAATAAATAAATAAATAAATAAATAAATAAATAAATAAATTAATAAATAAAATAAATTAATTAATTAATTAATTAATTAATTAGTAAATAAATAAATTAATAACTAAATAACTAAATAAATAAATAAATAAATAAATAAATAGATAAATAAAATAAATGAATAAATGAATAAATAAATCCATAAATTAATAAATATACGTATATATATATATATCATATATGCATATACATATATATATATATATATATATATATGTGTATATACATATATATATATATATATATATATATATATATATGAATAAATAAATAAATAGATAGATAAATGAATAAATAAATAAATAAATAAATAAATAAATAGATAAATAAGTAAATAGATAAATAAATAAATAAATAAATATATAAACAAATAAATATATAAATAAATGAATAAATAAAAAAGAAAGAAAGAAATAAAGAAAGAAATAAACAAGTGAATAAAAATAAAATAAAATGACAGTGACAATAAATGACTGGCAAGGTACTTACTGTTATCATGAAGTCATACGATAATTGTAACTCACCAAGTAACCAGAAAGGTAAGGTAAGATTTTATGATGAAGGACACTACATAAATTGATTAATGGAAGAGATAAGAACACGTTGAATTAAACGAAGCATTTCAAGAAGACTGACACTGATCTCGAAAAAGACACTAAAGCTGATGAGCCTAAGCTTTTCTTTCACAATTTCTTGATGATACGGTGAAGAGAATTCTACAAATCGATGGAATGTAGCTAAGATGTGTGAAGCTGAGAAGGGGAGAGGGGTTAGAGGGATAGGGTAGGGAGAATGGGGACTGGCGAAGGGGGAAGGTGGAAGGGGGAGGGGGGAAGGGGAAGGGAAGAGGGAAGAGGGGAGTGGGGAGGGGGGTTGATACAACATTGCATAGCCTAATATAAAGACTCGGTACTAATCGAAACTCGGTGATAGATATATATATATATATATATTTTTTTTTATGCTTGTCTGTTTATCTTGAAGGTGATTGAGGCGACTATCATAAATTTTGCTTAAGGAGCAGAAAGCAAGTAAGTGATGATTTGACAACAAACCACCTTAGTTAAGATACATCATGAGATTCATGATGACTAGAAGTTCTAAATGTGTAAATGGTAAATGTTATTGGTCAATCTGTCATCCTCGGCCTCATTTTTACAGTCATCGTCATCGTTAATGCCTCACAATTGGACTTCAACAGCACCCTCCACACCCTCACCTCACCCTTAATCACCTTCTGAACCCTCTTGCCTTCAACAACCAACCCCTCTCTCTCTCTCTCTCTCTCTCTCTCTCTCTCTCTCTCTCTCTCTCTCTCTCGCGCTCTCTCTCTCTCTCTCTCTCTCTCTCTCTCTCTCTCTCTCTCTATCTCTCTCTCTCTCTCTCTCTCTCTCTCTCTCTCACTCTCTCTCTCTCCGTCTCTCTCTCTCTCTCTCTCTCTCTCTCTCTCTCTCTCCCTCTCTCTCTCTCTCCCCCTCTCTCTCTCTCACGCTCTTTCTCTCTCTCTCTCTCTTTCTCTCTCTCTCCCTCTCATTTCTCTATATCTATCTATATCTCTATATCTCTGTTATCTCTATCTATCACATACTATCAATCTCCTATCTGATCTATCTCTCTCCATCTTCTATCTTTCCGTTTCCCCTGTCTTGTCTCTAAATTTCTTCCTTTCCTCTCTCTAATCTTTCCCCTCCTACCACGCTCTCATCCCTTCCCTATCATACTTCCCTCTCCGACCCTAGCCCCCGCCTTTCCACCTCTACCTTTCTCCCTCCACTTCCTAGCTCCCTTTTCTCCCCACCCTGTACTACTCCTCTCCATCATCTCCAGCCACCACACGCCCCTCCACCTCTCACGTCCCTTGCAACTGCAGTCTTAATTTCCCGACTGCTGCTAGCAAAATTTGGTTCTGGGTGGACCCTTTGGGCGAGTCTCTGGTGGACCTCCGGGTTTCTTCGTCCCCCGGCAGGCTTTCAATCGCGAGAACTGCCAGAGAGGCCAGGGTGGGGGTGGGGGCGGGGGGTGGAGAAGGAAACATATTTGCATGAAGGGAGTCATTTCTCCCGCTTGTTGGACACTGCTTGCGTGGAGTAATTGGATCGGTCCTACCACCCTGACCTTCCACTACCCTCCATTCCTATCCTTTTCTCCTCCTTCCTCTTCCTTTCCCTTCGCCTATCTTCCCTGTTTTTTCTTCCCTCCTTATCCCTCCTTGCTCTTCCTTCCCCCTTCCCCCTCTCCTTTCCCTGTCTTTCTTACTCTTTGTCTCCCCTTCCCCCCCTTCATTCCTTCCCCTCCTTGACCCGCTCATTTCCTTCCCCACTTACCTTCCTTCTCTTTCCTTCCCCCCTTTACCCCCCGTTACCCTCCTTTTCCCCTCCTTTCCCGCTTACTCTTCTTCCCCCATTTACTTTCCCCTTAGCCCTCCTCCTTTCCCACTTACCCTCGCCTTCCCCGCTGCCCCTGCCCCTCCACCTTCTTTTCCTTTTCTTACTTTCTCTTTTCTTTCCTTTACCTTCTCACTCATCTTCTTTCCCCTCCTTCCTTCTCCTTTTCTTCCCCTCCTTACTCTCCTCCTTCCTTCCGTCCTCCTTTCCCTCTCCTTCCCCCTCCTTTCCCCCACCTTCTATTACTCTCCTCCTTCCAGTTTCTTATCCTCCTTCTCCTCTTTTACCTCTCTTTACCCTCCTTCCAATCCTTCTCCTCCTTTCTGTCACCTGTCCTCTTCTAAACTGGATACACATAACTAGATTAAGGATTAAAATTTAGCACACATTAAATTGCACGCATGGGAATCAAATAGATAAATTGATTTTGGGCAAACGAGAGCGGGTCAAATTTAAGTCACGTTTGTTAAGTCAGTACACTTTACTCATCTCTGTTTGAATGCTCGCTAGGCCGAGCGGGTTAGAGCTGTTTTTTTTTTCCCCCCCCGGCTACCTTACGGCGGAGGGATCAAATTAGCAGCAGTTCAGAACGCCTAAACCCGCGCCAGTGAGTTGGAACAAAGGTCTTGGTTCCCATTATATTCCACTGCCGGAGCCACAAATTCCTCTGTAAGGGTTACCATCCTAGCCTTCTTGATGAAGGGAGTTCGCGACGTCGTTAAATCGAATTGATATTTGTTTCGTTTCTTATGAATATCAGTGAAACATTCATCCGAAATGTAATTAGAACCCTAAAGTGTTCAGTGCCGAATGCATTTACAATTATACACTTGTGGTTCCCTACATGATGGACGCCAAAGAGTATTATCTCCTCGCTGGCCCCTTTTCCAAAACATGTCAGCTTTCTCATTACCCTCCCATAGATGAGGTTGCAAACCCTGTAGGGGTTGATACTCGGTGTCTCCCGGACTGGGCTTAATATTAATATAATAATAAGATTATGAATATAATATAAATATAATATTAATATAATATAATAATAATATAATACAATATAATAAAATATAATATAATATAATATAATATAATATGATATAATATAGAGGTGTATATATATATATATAGTATATAAATTTATATATATATGTATATATATATATGAATATATATATATATCATAATATGTATTTATATATATAACTAATAAGATATATACATATATATGTACATATATATATACAATATATAATATATAAAATATAATAATATATATATATAATATATGTATATAAAATAATGCTACAATATTTATATATACATAATATATATTTATAATATTTTAATATATTTATCTATATTACTATATTATATTTAATATATATATATAATCAATTACATACATATAACCAAGAATCAAGGCTTTTTTCCACTTCTCACTTTCTTTTTTCCTCCCATTACAAGGGATGGTAGCAAAAAAACAAAAAAAAAGGCAATAAAATCATTCTCCCACTCCCATTCCATCCCTAAATACACTCCACGAAGAACCCCCTCCACCCTACCATCTCCCTCTTATCTTAGCACCGTCCTGGATGACGGTTCATCCCTGCAATCCCTGCACCTTGTCCACTGCACCCTGGGTCCAGAAGCATGTGTCGTAAGACCCACCTACAGCAACATTCCACAGCAACAGGCCGCTTGCATTAAAACGGCGAAACCCCCCCCCCTCCGTCCCCCCTCTCCGTCACGCCTCCGTCCCCCCATGGCAGAAAAGGAGAAGACGGGGAGAAATCCCAATCGGGACTGTAGCGTGACAAATAATTTGCTCACACATACCACACGTCAATGCATCACAAACATCATCCATATACAAACCATTTTCTTCTCCATTTCACCCCTGTCTTCTGTCCTCTTCCTTGTCCTTCCTCAACAGACATTCCCTTCTTCCCCAAAGCCCCAGCAAAGCACCCCCTTCACCCCATCCATCCCACCTCATCCTTAGGACGTTGGCTCCCCTCCATGTTTCAAAATGTTCACAATCACGTGCAAGCATACCTCACACATCGAACCACATCTGCCTTTCCAAAATACCCTCTTTTTACTAGTCTTTTTTCACTCATCTCTATTTCTCCATGTTGTCCAAACCATACTAATTACTCGTTCTCATCAACCCTATCTCCCCAATTTCCCTTCCCAAAACCCCTGTTTTTCTTTCTCCCCCCTCCTCACCATCCTCATTTTTCAATCTATCCATATCCTAGTAACCCACATTGATAAGTTTCTCAGACACCTCTATCTCAAACATTCATCTCAAAATATTCAACACTCCTTCATCTCTTCCTCTGCATTATGTTTCCTATGTTTCTGTCCCATATATATGTATACTATGATATATATATCTATAATTATATATATATATATATATATTATATATTATATGTGTATATATTATACATATATATGTATATATATACATATATATGTACATATATATGTATATAGGTGTATAGTATGTATATATATATAGTTAATATATATAATTTATATATATATATAATATATAATATTATATTAATATATATTAAATATATATATAGCCAAAAGTAGAACCACTTGGAAAAAGAACACGCACGAAGCAGAGCGCTTTCGTATATATCTTCAGTGTACTTTTTTGCACTGAAGATGTCGAATATACGATAAGCGCCTCTTCATCGTTAGTTTTCACTTTTTTTTTCCAAGTGGTATATCTACTTTTGCAATAAAGTGAACACACGTTACCTGTGTTCTTATTTGCTTATATATGTATATATATATATATATATATATAATATATATACTCTATATATTATTTATTATCATATATAGTATATATAATAATATATATGTATGTATGTATATATGTAATATATATACATATATATATGTATACTATGTATATATATACATGATATATATATGTGTGTTGTGTGTGTTTGTATGTGTGTGTGTGTGTGTGTGTGTGTGTGTGTGTGCTGTGTGTGTGTGTGTGTGTGTGTGTGTGTGTGTGTGTGTGTGGTGCTTGGTTGTGTGTGTGTGTGTGTGTGTGTGTCGTTTTTGAGTGTGTGTGTGTGTGTGCCGTGTGTGTGGTGCGGTGTGTTCCTATAGGAACTAACTCCCACACCAATATAACACAGACAATTAAAAAAAATTTTTTCTTCCTCAGGAGAGGTATGTGGGAAAGTCCCAAAAGGGAAGCCGTTGCCAGCCACTGATAGGGCTGAGGGTTTCCAGTCAGTGAAAACTCGAAGAGACGGTCGTTTTCGAAGTGTTTTTTTATTTCTTAATCAGTAACCTCTGAACCATTTCAGAAAAAAAAAATCAAATCATCACACTTTAGAGACTCAAATTTACACCCTGAGCGCCCAAAAGAAGGAAACCATTTTGCTGTGCTTTCCAAAAGAGAAAGAGAAAGGTGGCACACAAAAAAGAAAATAATAATAAAATAGTGTAAATAAAATGAATAATTAAATGAACAAGTAAATAAGTAAATATATAAGTAAATGAATAAATAAATAGATAAACAAATAAATAAATGTGAATAAATTAAATTAATAAATAAATAAATAAAAATGAATAAATAGGAACAAATAAATAAATAAATAAATTGAATAAATAAATAAATAAGTGAATAGATTAAATAATAAAATGAAACAATAACAATAATAATAATAACAATGTTTTATTTTGATTTTATTTATTTTCTCCAATTATTGATATTATTCATCTACTTTCTATTCATCATTAATCGTTATTTGAAATGTGATTTATTCATCTGTTTCATTATTCAATTAGTTATCTTATAATTTGTTATTCATTCTACTTGTATATTTGTATTCCAGTGATTTTCAATTATTTGTTTATTTTTCCCCTTATTTCTATACTTATTAATTTCTTTTTATTAATCAATTCATGTGACTATCTACTTATTTCACTTTTTATTCTATTTCCAATTTTATCATGATTATTTCATTTTTTTCATCAGTTGCAGGACCCTCTTTTTGTGTGTGTGTTGGTGTGTTATAATGAAGAAAACCTTAAACGCCCCGTGGTAATGACTCTCTGCCCACTCATCTCACCCCTCCCACCCGTTTGTGCATATCAAACTCAAATTCTTCTGGACGACAACTGTTCATCACGACAACGTAACAAACAAGTCATAATAATAAATTAAACTACAAAATTGGGGACGAGTCTCGTGATTATAGTTTCAAACCCCCCTCGACTCCTGATTGGATAAAACTTGAATGGCAAAAAGCGATTCTAGCTTAATCGCGTTGGGTACACACACAGCGGTTTTTTTTTTTTTTTTTTTGTTTTTTTTTTTTAATTAAGGGACCTAAGTTGATCCATTAAATCGAAATATTCGTTAACTAATATTTCATAGAGTTTATTATAGATGAATACTCTGTGAAGATAAACCCCTTTTCATAGTATATTTGGTGATAATGAATGTATATTATAATCCTGTCAAGGGCTGATTTTAAGAGATAGACATCGACGAATAACTCTTTTACATACTACATACTGTTAACGAGTATTCATTATGATAGTATGGTGTGAAGCGTGAAGCGCTGTAACAACAGGAGGCGCCTTATTGGCTAGGGACGAAGCTTTTGGTCACCTTTGCCCTATGATGCGTTCTTTGGAACTGTTTTGGGCTGGAAGGGTAACAGTCGTCTGGCTGGGAATTGGGGGAGAAGTGGCGGGAACTCGAAAACCCAACAAACGAAGCGAATACCGAGACCAATAATCTTCCCCAGATTACGCTCTGTCATCGCACAGAGAGCAATGAAGTTGTTGGATGATAAACATGATCATGGAGCAATTTGGTATTCCTTGTAAATAGCGTTGCTAGTAATGATTGATTTATTATACAATTCAGGCAGGATGAAAATAATTGAGAATTAAAGGATGAGTATCAATGAATATTTGGGAATTCCCCCATTATGTATTTTTCTGACCAACTGAACAGACAGTATTTAGTAGGCGTTTGAAACAAATAACCCCAAATCAGGTTGGGTACTTGTGCTGCGAAAGTATTTCTCGTTTCGGAATCCCTTTATAAATAAATGCTGAAATTATATATGAAGTAGTGATTCGAAACGAAAAGCAAAAATTATTTTTTAAGATTCCGATTAAAGAGGTCCCCGATACTCTTGCCTCTAAACTTTTTCTTTCCGATTATCTGATATCTATCTGCAATTTAATCATTACAATTCATAGTTTCTTTGGGACATGAAGTTTGGTTTAGGAAACAAATTACTTCATGAGCAACAGTACTTTTATCAATCATTTTAATAGAAATCGGAAAAGTTTTAGTAGAGAAGTATCGTCCCATCAACTAATCATGAAGTACTTTCAAATCTCTTTTTTATTGATATAGAGAATGTTTTTCGGATGGTTTTAAGCGAAAGATAAGTAGGAGGATTAAGGAAGCGGTTTGCGTATAAAGGCTTCGATTCTTATGTTTGTGGTATCCCATTTTAGATAGCTTAACCAGAATAATAGCTTTAAAATTCTGTCATAGTCTTTATTGAAATTCGGTGCGGTTACATAAACGGCAAGCATTCAAGGGAGTCCTCTATTTTATGAAGACTAGTTACGAAAAATTTCAAGGTACGAAAAAAATAATTTTCAGAAAACTAGAGAGGAAATTAGATAAATAGGTAAATATATAAATAAATAGAGAGACACGCAACAGTACCTCTATACCCGTTTCCTCCCCCCACCGCCAACACATCGAAATTCAGAGCATGTGATGGATTTTGTTATACGGTATATAGGCACTAGTGAACATCAAAATCCCACTAAGCAAATATTGTTATATATAGAACACTAGTGAACACAGCTAACCAATAATTAGATACAGAGTGATAGAAATAAAATTTTCTAACTGAAAAAATTTTACTTTGATGGTGATGAATTGATAAATAGATGGAACATTATAGTGGACCGCATAAACGATAACTTCTAGCCACCAAAATTTTCATTTTCTCAGATTTCGTTTCATTAAACAAAAAGAAGTAATAATAAATAAAAAGAAGAGCAGACCTAGAAAAGCTTGATGATAAAAGTTAAAATCCCATAGCCTAAGAGGGCCCCTGAGCAACTACAGACTCATCCAGTAAGCCATCGTCCATCTTCAGGTATGAATAAACAACAAAAATAACCAAAATAAATGAATAAATAAAATAAATGATAATAATAAATAAAATATAATACAACAGAGGCTTTTCTGCCTTTACAAGGAAGATTAAGCCAAAAAAAGAAAAAGGCACGGAAAATTCTATTTCCCGTCCCAACCCATCTCTATAGTCCCCTTAAATTCACTCCACCTTTTCTTCCACATCCCACTCCAAACCCTCCCTCATATCATAGCATCTCCTGGATAATGATGATGATAGATATAAAATTTTGGACTGGATGATGATGATGATGATGATTGATGATGATGATGATGATGATGATGATGATGATGATAGATGATGATGATGATGATGATGATGAATTTTGAATGATGAATGATGAATGATGATGATGAGGAGGGAGGAGGAGAGGAGGAGGTAGGAGGAAAAGGGAGGAGGAGGTGAGGAGGAGGAGGAAGGAGTAAACGAATGTATTAAATTGATAGGTAAACATTGGTAATTTAAAAAACTGGACCAAAATGTTGGTTAAACGATAAACTTAAACGATGTTATGGGAATAGTGTCGGATTGCAAAACGTTGCAAATAAAGAGAAAGAACTTCAGAATTACGCAATGTTTTTTTACTGCTTGGCTCCTGCTGTGTCGATCCATCATGTCTTGCGTTTACATACAATTAACCAACAGCGGCGTGCCAGACAGGACAATTCCAGAAGACACGCTCCCAAACAGACGCGAGCAAGCATGAATAATTTCAGTTTTCCCAACGTGTTAGACCTTAAAATATTTTTCATTATACCAGCAAAAAAAATAGAAGATTTGAAGGTAAGCGAAACCTAAATCTAGTAGAGGGGAAGTGTGTTTGTTGATAGTTTTTAGCCAAATGCGTCAAATCTAGAGGTAAGATTAGGGTTTTCAAAACATGTTTGTCCTTGAAGAGTGTGGACTTGCTGTGTTTGTGGATTTGGAATAGGGACCCGTTGAAGCCTATTATTCGACAATGTCGGGCAGGGAGAACATGGCAGTTCCAGAAGGAAGTGGATGGTAAGCCTCGGTTGCAAAACGCCGAAGTCGGCCCGCTCGGCAAACACCGCTGTTTAAGAGATAGGAGACTCACAGATCTACCTAATCGGTACGTTTTGTTTGGTGCGATTATCCCTCAATGTTGATCCGTTTCATGGATCCAGATTAAACCGTTTTTCAAGCAAGGGTTTCTAAAGAGACTAATTATTTGGTTCATTGATTGGGTCTGTTTTGTTTTGAGTTGCAATAATACGAATCTGTTCATTTATCCAAAATGTACCAAACGTGTTTACGCCAAATGTGATGCACAGTTTACCCGCCATTAACTGTTTGTTGGTGAGCTAAATAATCTCGGCGAGCAAAAACATACCTTAACTGGACCATCGGTTACCCTTCCCCCACCCTGGTTATCACAAACGGAATGTCATTAGAACAGAGTGAAGGAGACCAATTGAGGGAGAAGGATTGTTTGAGGAAAAGTGGTTGAAGAGGTGGGGTGTGCCTCAGGAGGAATACTTAGAAAAGTTCACCTCTTCAGGAACTCACGCTTGTATGATGGTCCCTTATGTCAATTGTTTCTTAAAACTAGGGTGATAGAAACCCCTGGGTGCGCTTAGATGAATTTTAGAGGTTGCTGGGAAGCGCTGAATACCATAGCAGTTACTTCACTTCCTTTTCCTTTTATCCTTGTTAGTAATCACATTTTAAACAAGTTAGGGGGTGCTAGACTGCCTAGTCCTGAGTACATGGATACTAGTGTCGGAAAAAACGGGTAAGAATCGCTGCCTTGTGTGTATTCTTCGGAGGGAAGGGGTGAAGAATTTTTTAAAAGTGGGTAGCAGGACTGCCTCCTTCACAAAGAGAAAATATGAGTACACCACGGTGGAAGGACTTCGTAACTCTCGAGTTATTAATCCACCTGACTTCGTGGGACCAAACAACCGCAACAACAACCAATATCAGCAAGAGCAACAACAAAGACAACACCACCACCACCAACAAAAACAACACCTCTACCATAAAATTGCTACCACTTGTGCCACCACCAAAAACGACCACCATTACCACCACCACCACCACCAACACGACCACCAAAACTACCCATCACATACTACCACTACCACGAACTACCACCACCACTCCCACCACCAACATTTCCACCACCACTGACCACCACCAATGTGGGGAGGGGCGTGCCACGCGATGGCACCTAGCTCCGCCAAAGAGCAGCCACCATTAATCTATGCGTTTAGGCAGCCAGGACTGGATGGTCAGTAATTATCAGCTACTCTTGCGCATACCCCGTGGGAGAGAATGCTAACGAGAACTAGGTGCGTCACCCTCCATTCGACGGCAGCTTGAAGGATCAGCCGCACGGTAAAGATGGTGGCTCAGAATAAGTTATTTAGTGAGTATTTGTTGTTTTTAGCTTTTCGTTGTTTAATGGAATGATTATTGTTTGAGTGAATATTTGTTGTTTAGTGCTTACTTGTATATTGGATATTTGTTATTTAGTGTTTAGTTGTTTAGTGTATTTTTAATTATTTTAGTGTTTAGGTTTTTAGTGAATCTGTTGTTTAGTGTTGAGTTGTCTAGTAAATATCTGTTTGATGGACTTCACTATGGTGATTTTTAGGTGCTCCTGAGTTTAGGTGGTATGACAGCGGACGCGAGAGCCTCATGGTTTGTGTCATTGGCCGATATAGGTTTTTAAATACCACCTAAAACTCAGGAAGGGAGGCACCTTTAAAAATCACCATAGCGAAGTCCATCAAACAAAGTTAAGAAGAGAAGACCTAACCCTAGAATACGGAGATTATAGATCAACAACAAAGACCCACGGACGTTTACCCATATTAGTGGCTTTGTATTATTGAAGGTTCTATCCCCGTGAATGAATACCCCCCCCCCCCCCCCCCCAACTAGAGGACTTAAAACAATTCCTACCAAGTGTGAGAAGATCATTCCCCAATGAAAACGAGACAAAAAACACAGATTCACGCCACCCTCCAACCTACAGGACGGACACGGAGCTCCGGCGACGCCAACCTGACAAATTCCCACATTGACGACCAAACAAAATCCCGCAACCGACGACTAGACAAATTCCCACAGCCTGGTCTGTCCCGTATATACCCACACCACACCAGCCCAGCCCTTAGATTCGTACCTGCCACTGTGGAAGCACCAAGATGGTTGTGAAAAACGCGGTTTGGCTTTTTTTTTTTTTTTTATCATTATTGTTTGTTATTCACACAAGCAGGACATACGGGAGGTTTATTAAGGTTTCTGCCTAGCAGAAGACAAGATTACTCTAAGAAAGAGAGAAATTATACGACATTGAAGCTCTGTCATTACAAGCTTGCCATTCATTTTAAT
>NW_027467659.1:102500-107500 GCF_046742065.1 Oratosquilla oratoria | reverse complement strand
CTGTGGCTGAGTTCCTGGAAGCAACGGCAGAGTGCCAAGAAGACCAGGAAGATCATCTTGATTGAAGAGTAGATTCCTACAACGACTCAAGTTCGGAGGGCCAAGGGCGATCACCACGAAGACTCGAGAAGTTGTGTCAGATTTGTGGTCACTTGGTGCACCAAGGCTGAGGTTCGGAAAGGCGAGGTCATCGGCAGGTTCACAACTTATCTACTCTCTCTCTATCTATCTATCTATCTCTCTTTCTCTCTCTCTTTCATTCATTTTTGGTGTAATCGCAAAGTATACTGGTCTCGTATTCACTTGTTAGTGGGTTCGAATCCCGCACTACTCTTCAATTAACATTTCTCCTTACGCTCGTTTGACTACTTTTAAGTCTGGTTAAGATTTGAGCTCTTTTATGAGACAAGAATTTCAATTAGAAGAGAGCAACTTAATGAATATATTTAATCCCACTGGCACAATTTTAATTTGTATTTATCCTCTGTGTTATCAATTTTGACGACGCTTTGCAAAGAACGTTCTGTTATCTTGTGAAAATGTTGTTGATTTCTTATATCGACTTATAATACCTGTGCCATTTGACCTAGGCGCCGATGGAGTGCTCAGAAACGTGCTGGTCTCGCGATTCGCTTAGTTGCGGGTTCGAATCCCGCACTTCTCTCCGATTTCCATCAGACAGAGAGAAGGAAATGACAAAGGGGACGGCTTCGGTCGCAGCAGTTTAGCGCCTCCCTGCGTAGGCGTCTTACATTCTTTTGTTTGTTTGAAACATTTAATTATGTCTGCTGTGAATGTGCTATAATATTTTTTTATCTTTATTGAAATATATGGTTCTAATAATTTATTTTTTATTTATATTTTATTTATTTCTATTATTTTTTATTCTGATTTCTTTTCTTCTATTTTCATTAAGAAATGTAGGGTTGATTTCCATGTCTTGCAGTATTATCTTTTTATTTTATATGTATATATTTTTTTACTGATATCCGTTTTAGAAATTTAATATATATTTTTTCTTAATCATCAGATTCGTGACAAAAATATCCTAGTACACAATTGATGAATCCACTGGTTTCAACAATTCAATTTAGATTTTTCATCTTTTATATCTCTCGCCCCGTCTTCTCTCTCTCTCTCTCTCTCTCTCTCTCTCTCTCTCTCTCTCTCTCTCTCTGTCTCTCTCTCTCTCTCTGTCTGTCTCTCTCTCTCTATCTATCTATTTCTCTCTCTAAGCGCTGGTGCCGCAATCGCAACCATTGACTTACTAGTGGGTTCAAATCCCGCACCTCTCTCCGATTGACATTTATCCTCACGCTCGCTTGCCTACTTGTAAGTCTGGTTAAGCTTTGAGCTCTTTTACCAGACAAGATTTTCACTTCGAAGTTAGCAACTTAGTTAATATTTAATCCCAGTTGCACAATTTTAATTTGTATTTATCCTCCGTGTTGTCAATTTTGACGATACTTTCGAAAGAATGTTTTGTTATCTTGTGGAAATGCTGTTGATTTCTTGTATTGACTTATGATACCCGTGCTATTTGACCTGGGCGCCGATGGCGTGATCAGAAACGTGCTGGTCTCGCGTTCGCTTAGTTGCGGGTTCGAACCCCGCACCTCTGTACGATTTCCAGCAGACAGAGCGAATGAAAAGGGCAAAGGAGACGGCTTCGGCCGCAGCAGTTGAGCGCCTCCTTGCGTAGGTGTCTTACTTTCTTCTGTTTGTTTTGAAATATTTATGTCTTCTGTGAATGTCCTACAATATTTTTTGCTATTTATTGAACTCTACGGATCTAACAATTAAATTTTTATTCATATTTGATTTTGTTCTATCAAAATTTACTTTATTGTATTTTATTCTATTATATTTTCAATAACAACCATATGGTGGATTTCTATGGCTTGCTGTATTATCTTTTTAATCTTTTTTTTAACGATTCCTAAATTTGGGAATGCACCTGTTTCCTGATGTCCGTTTTAGAAATTTAATATATATTTTCTCATAATCATCAGATTCGTGACAAGAATATCTCAATACACAAATGACGAACCCACTTGTTTCATCATTTCAATTAAGAAATTCTATTCTTTATGTTGTCTACCTCTCTCTCTCTCTCTCTCTCTCTCTCTCTCTCTCTCTCTCTCTCTCTCTCTCTCTCTCTCTCTCTCTCCCTCTGTCTGTCTCTCTCTCTCTCTTTTTAAAGGTTTCAGGCCAGGACAGCTACGATTGTCACCAAAATCACGAACTTCATCTTGCTCGTAGATCTCAAACCGCTATTTACGACCCAACAGTAGGAATGACTCAATGACCCATGCAAATTCACTCAAAGAAATCTCCTTGCAGACGTCAGAATAATGCAAGGAGGGTGAGTGTAGGCACCTGTTGCATGAGTTGTCACTGACGGAGATCACACGACTTTCGGACACGACACTTGGGACCAAACGTGAAGCACAGCTCGACAGCGGCTAATGCAAAGTCCCTAACGATGACGGTAAATAGACCAATTGACACGCTTAGGCTGTTCATTCCTTATACCATTGACTTTAGAGGAATACTTAGGTCGCGGCTATTGCGGCTATTGTGGCTTCTTGAAACGTTCCCTAACCGAACGATTCCTTTCTGTTGAAGATGTTGGTGTCGATTTCGAATACGTCTTCTGTCTTATGTTATCACTTGGTGACGTTTGCAGCACCAATAGCCCCGGCAACAGTAGTATGTGGTGGATGTCCGGCAACATACTACGGCGAGACGTCAAGGGGAATGGAAAAGAGAATAGCTGAACACAAGAACGACCTGCGGCACCACAGAACATCAAACTCTCTAGTGATACACACACAGACACAAGGTCATTTGCCATAAGGGGAAGAGGCACGACTTCCCCAAACGGACTTGTAGAAGAGAATAAGAAGACTGGTAGAAGCGGCCTATATCACACTGGGAGAGGTCACCAACCACAGAGGCAGCTTTGTCAACCTTTCACTGGCTACTGACAAGCTGGTCCTGGCAGGAGGAACGGACAAATCAATGTGCACCGTTCTAAGACTTCCAGCGAGATGATCCGCAGTGAGAGTATATATATTGGTTATAAACGCTGTCACTCTAAAAATGATCTGTAGTCGAAACGTCATCAATATAGTGCTCCTACTCCAACCTGCATTTTTCTACCACCTTTTACACACACACACACACACACACACACACACATGTATATATATATATATATATATATATATATATATATATATATATATATACACGTATATGCATGTATTCATATATTATATATACTGTATATAAGGGATCCAACCTCATCAGAAAGGATCCAAATCCCTTAAGGAAACACGAAGAAGGACCACATACCTTCGCGCTGTCGGTCGGATTCGATACGTAGAGAGATGGGTTACCACCACAACAGACTACCCACTACTGCACGTTATGTGCTTTTCCTGGCAACGCAATTAAATACTCACTTGTATTGCATGAATACATACATTGCAAAAGAGCTTTTTAGGACTTCAGGGCCAATAGTAGATTAGAAATATAATCTTGAAGACCCGACCGGAAAGAAAAAAGAAAAAGAAAGAAAAGTCATGAAATGATTACCCCCATAGACACGACTGGAAAGAAAAATGAAGAAAAAAAAAGGGGGGGAGGGAAGGGAACAGATAAATGATCGAGATAAGTTTATTGGGATTCAGTGACTCAACCTTCCAGCCTCTTCTTCCCTCCTCCTCCCCCTCCCCCTCCCCAACCACGTTCTCCCTCCTCTCTCTTATCCTATTCCCATTGCCCATTCCCTCATCACGAGCCAACCCAGGGCGATTGGGTCGTTTCCTTCTAAGCTTTACGAGGGATTCTCGCTCTTACGCCCTCACAGCTGAGGGCCTTCGACGATCAAGACTTGTTACGGGATGCGAGTGTACCAGTTATAACATCATTTCCAGGTTTTATTAGCCTCTCGTTACTCAACGGAATCTAAACGCTAACATCCCGTTTAGTCTGGGATTGATAAAAAATAAATAAATATTTTTAAGTCCAATCCTAGAATGTGCTACTGTGTAGGTTTCAGAATTATTTGATGACGGTGTTTTCTTGCTCACTGAACTCTGATTCTGAAACCTCAACACTGAAGTCTATTTCTCGCTAAAGGCAATATAACACGACGTCGAGTTCTCTTGTTCTTTGAGTAACAGGCAGTGTTCATGGTCTCACTGTTATTAATTATTCATTTAACTAATAATCACAAATGTCTCCATATTGCTTAATTGATTTGTTTTATTATACATCCATATGCATGTTATTAGGATGGTTTGGACACATGGAAAGAATGTGTGAATAAAGACTAGTAAAAGAGGTGTGGAAGGCAGATGTGGAGGGAGTGAACATGAGGGGACGTCCTAGGATGAGGTGGATGGATGGGGTGAAGGGGGCTTTGGGGAAGAGGGGAATGTCTGTTGAGGAAGGACGGGAGAGGACAGAAGACAGGGGTGAATGGAGAATGGTTGTACATGGATGATGTTGTGATTGCATGAGGTGGAATGGGCGGATGGATGGGGGGTGAGGTGGTATGTGTCAGCAAAATTTGAAGCAGCCCGAAGGGATTTCTCCCCGTCCTCTCATTTTATGCAGTGGGGGGACGGAGAGGGGGGGTCGCCGATTTAATGAAGCGGCCTTGCTGTGGATGTGCTGTGTCTTGCGACACTGCTTCTGACCCAGGGCAGTGGACAAGGTGCAGGGATGACCCGTCATTCAGGAGGTGCTAAGATAAGAGGGAGGGTGGAGGGGTGTGGAGTGTATTCAGGGATGGAATGGGTGGGAATGATTTTATGCCTTTTTCTTTTTGGCTACCCCCCTTGTAAGGGGAAAAAAGCCTTGGTATATGTATGCATGTATGTATATGCATGTTGGTTACAAGATAGGTATATATATATATATATATATATATATATATATATATATATATATATATTATACACACACACACACACACACATATATAT
>NW_027467659.1:95000-97500 GCF_046742065.1 Oratosquilla oratoria | reverse complement strand
CCACACTGTTCCTCACCAATTACTCCCTCTGTTCCTCTCCTAATCCACTCAATCAAGATCCTCCCATAAGCCTTCCCAACTACACTTAACAAGCTAATCCCTCTGAAACTACTACATTCACACTTGTCCCCCTTTCCCTTGTAAAGTGGAACTATACATGCACTCCTCCAGTCCTCTGGCACTCTACCTTCTCTCCAGCAAACATTAAATAACCTCACCAACCAGTCCACCATCACTATACCTCCTTTTTTTAGACATTCTGCATGGCATTCATCTAGACCAGGTGCCTTACCTGCTTTCATCATCTTAACTGCTGCCTTCACTTCATCCTTCCTTATTTCTCCTCCATTTTCCTCACTCATCACTCTCATTTTCTTAGCATTTCCCACTGCAGCTATCTTTCCCTCCCTATCCTCCTTCACATTAAGCAACTCCCTAAAATATTCTGCCCATCTTCCCCTTACTGCCTTCTCCTCCATTATCATCTCTCCATCTGCACCTCTTACCTTTTCTTCTCTACTTGATTCGCCTCCTCTTCCTCTCTTAATTTCTTTCCAAAACATCTTTGTATTACTTTCAAAATTTTCTGTCATACTCTTACCCCATTTTACATCTGCTCTCCTCTTTGCCTCCTTTACCTTTTGCTTTACTTCTCTTTTCTTTTCCCTGTACGTCTCATATGACTCCCTCGTCCTACTTTGTAACCAATCTGTGAAAGCTCGCTTCTTCTCTTCTACAACCTTCTTTGTTTCCTCATCCCACCATTCACTACCCTTCCATCTATTTCCTCCTGACCTTCTTGTTCCACACACCATCCTTCCACACTTTGTGACTCCCTCCTTGAACCATCCCCATTCCTCCTCCACACCTACCTCCACTCTATCCTTCACTCCCTCCCACTCCTTCAGCTTCCTCTTGTACTCCTTCTCCTTTTCCTCTTCGTTTAGAGAGTTCACTCTAAGCACCTCCCTACCTTTTGTCCCTTTCCTCTTCCTCCATCTGTCCTCCACTCTCAACTTACCTTCCACCAGAAAATGATCTGATATTCCCCCACCCTCTCCCCTTAGCACATGTACATCCCTAACTCTTCCTATCATAATCCTATTTACCACTACATAGTCCATTAAAGCTCTATCTACCACCTTTCCCTCCACCACCCTCTCCCATGTGTACTTATGCTTGACTTTCTTCCGAAACACTGTATTTGCTATCATCAACTCTCTAGACACATTTCCACCATTAACTCTCCACTACGATTCTTTCCTTGAACTCCACATATCCCAACCACTCCATCAATTGGCTCCTTTCCTACCCTAGCATTAAGGTCTCCCAGTACTATTACATTTATACTTCTCCCTAAACCCTCTATGTATTCATTTAAATCTATCCAAAAGGCCTCCCTTTCTTCTACATTCTTATGCCTCTGCCTTCTTCTTTTTTTTTCTAGGAATGTGCCCTGTAGGGCTACAAGGAGAGGGATGCCTAGTCCCAATCCCCGTCCCTTTTTTCTCGCCTCTTACGATCCAAGTGGGAATACTTGGTGGCAGTATTCTTTTCCCCCACCACAGGGAATTCCCCCACCATAGAAAAAGAAAATACTCAGAGAAATGGTACAGTATAGCAACAAGGGTTGGGGGACAGCATAACGGAGGGACAGTCGTAGTATAAAAGTGTCATCATTTTTCTATGAACAGAGTTTTCCTCTATCATAGACAAAATGATGTATGGCTCTGGTCCGTAGGGGCGCCCCATATAGACCCTAAAGTATCGACTGCATGCTACTTTGCCACAGTAACAAGCAGCCAATACCCCAGCCAATAATAATAATAATAATGAATAATAATAATAATAATAATAATAATGATAATAATAATGATAATAATAATAATAATAATAATAATAATAATAATAATAATAATGATAATGATAATAATGATAATAATGATGATGATGATGATGATGATGATGATGATGATGATGATGATGATGATGATGATGATGATGAAGATGATGAAGATGATGATGATGATGATGATGATGACGATAATGATAATAATAATAATAATAATAATAATAATAATAATAATAATAATAATAATATAAATAATAATAATAATAATAATAATAATAATAATAATAATAATAACAATAATAATGATAACAATATTAATAATAATATTGCATGTACCCCATTAATTGTCAGGCTATAAGCATACACGTTGGATGCATCAACCCTCTATGTGTAGAATATACACAAAACCATACCGCAAACAAAACTAACACAACTACATGCACAAACAACTACATAGACTTTTTCTTTTACTGAAATTACTTTCATTTCTAACTTTCTCTCCTACTACATCTTCTCATTTCAATTTACCTACCACTAAAATTATTTCCAATTTCTCTATCTTTCCCTAAGACTAAGCCTCCTACTCGTTTTCTAGTTTATTGGATGAGGATAAGAAGAATAGATATTCCCACGTAACCTAACGGTTAC
>NW_027467659.1:77500-85000 GCF_046742065.1 Oratosquilla oratoria | reverse complement strand
AGGTGAACTATTATAATGAAAAGGTTGATGCTCGCTCAATATATTTCGCTCTATTTCCTCCATCAATCTTCAATCATGTCTAAACCGTTTTTGAACCCTTTTCTGGTCGCTGGTCTTGTGAATTTCCAATCACTTTCCAATCAGTTCCTGAACCAGTTACCTTCTTTGACTCAATGGTGCTGCTTATAGATTTTATTTTGGCTAACGTTAGGCTTTATTCATTCACAGATCTATCGATTGAGGTGTTTGGGCACCTTAAACTGTTCACTCATTTAAAAGCTGAATCCTCAACTTAAAGGAGCATAACATAGCTTTTTAAACTCTATTATGCATAAGTTATGAAAACTTAATTTTCATCATTAGTATGTAACAAGACGTTTTTGTCACATGTTAATGAATGTAAATAAAGTTTTCATGCATAAGTTACGTATAATGGAGTTTGAAAGGAAAAATTTTGTTTTTCTTTAAAGAGCATTACAAACTCGTGAATTAATAAACCCCAAAAAGTTGAGACTTCCTGTAGGTCTCGTGTAGGGAATTTTATTCGTCTGAGGAGCGGATACTAAACATTGGAGACTGATAGTTTAGAAACAATAACGATGCATCTCTTTATTGATTTAGATATAGTTTCTTTGGTTTAATCATTGTTTTCATCTACCTTGACTCTGAAGAATGTGTAACCACACTTGTGCCCAAAACCTTTGTTATATGGAGAATATGATATTGATATTTTACCTCATGATTATCATATATATTTCATAATTGTTTCCTTTAATGCTCTCCAATTACTTGCCCCCTTTCAGCAACGACGACTTTCTTATTATAAGCAAGAATTCGACCAGTCCTGGCCGGATCTAAACTTTTTTTTTTTTTTTTTTTTTTTTTATTCATGCGTGGATTCTAAGTAAATCATGTAGATAGTTTTATCGAACCGAAGGATAGTTTTTAGACTCATTCTACCTTATCCCATCATTCTTATGTGATATTTTAGAGATTTTGGGGATGACAGGTTTTCAGCAAGGTTTTTTTTTTTTTCTTTTTTCATCCGATGTCACTCAGTATGTTTACCGCCGGCCTTAGCTACTTCCATGCTGAGTGGTATTTTTCCTCCTATTTTAACTGCCACAATCTGCTCAATCACTCTTGTAGTACGCCATCGATAGTGAGAGGGTTACGTTCAATATTGATCAACTTCTCAAGCGAGTGACACTTTCTCTTCTGCTTTGGCTTCCGTCGGGGATTTATTCATTTACGTGGGACCCCGATCGGCAGGGAAATGGTTATAGCTTATCTATATTAACCCTTTCAACAGCCTCTCGAAGATCTTGATATAACCCTTTGCTTTGTCTAATTGCTACACTCATCCTCTCTCATTTCCACTCTCATTATGCCCAGCCCTATCTTGCCAACTCTCCGCCTTTCTTGCCGCTCAACCTAGTCTCATCTAATCGCCTCGTATGGGATATTGAATGTATAGATTTTATACAGTGAACACCTTAATAATTTCTTGATGTCCCTACGGACCAGAGTTACAGAGCAACTTTTATGACTAGAGGCAAACTTTACTTAAAAAAAAAAAAAAAAAAAAAGAGGAAAAAAAGGCGGAAATCTTTTCATCTCTTTTGAGTCTTTGTTCTACCACTATTTCACCTCTTCGTTGCAATATTGTCCCCAAGTATAAAAGCGCCGGTTATTGTTAACAAAATATATCTGCTCGGTCCTAAACCCCCTTTTACTCCCTTTACTTATATCCCTCACTCCCAACCCAATCCCTTTGACTGTCGCGTCCACTCCCCCTCTATCTCTCCATCATGTCTCTCTGACTCTCCATCTTTCCAATACTATCTCCTCCTCTCTCTCTTTCTTTCTCTCTTTTCCACTTAGCCCTTCTCTTTATATCCACATCGACTCCCACCCCCTTTCCCCGTTCAATCATCCTCTTCTTCCTCCTCTTCTATTCCCCACTCCCCTTCCTCTTTCCCTCCCTAGCCACGCCCACTTGCAAGTCATCACTAGCTCTTCTCCCCTTTTTTATTCTCCCTCTCTACTCCTTCCATCTTTCCCCTCGACACTTCTTATTCTTCTTTCTATTTCTTCCAGCCCCCGTTCTCTTCCTCGTCTCCTTGCTTCTCCTTTTATCCCTTCTACCTTCTTCCCCTCCACCCCCTCCTCGTCTTTTTTTCCTCTATTTTCCTTCTTCTACCTCTTCCACTTCCTTCCTTCATTTCCCATGTCTCTCTTCCTCCTCCCATCTCCTATTACTCTTCCTCCTCTACGTTTCCATCCGGTCGCCCGCAACCGCGTCGTTCATTTTCAATTTCCTTTTCTCCTCATTTTCCGGGATGGATCGTGTCTATTGTTTTCCTGCAATCCGGTCGGCTCTACTCTATTCATATTCTTCTTTTTTTCGTCAATTTTCTTTGGGACAAGTGGCTCATTTAGTATTTACATACCTCTGTCATTATACAAACTCATGCATTATATTCAAACACACACACAAGTAAACTCGTAGACATAAACACACACACACACACACACACACACACACACACACACACACACACACACACAAACACACACACACACACATATGTACACAAACAAACACATAACGCAAATGCTTGAAATATTTAATCAGGCCAACAGCAATGAAGGAATGTTCCAAGCGATGTGTTCTGAGTGGCACTCGTACTTCAAGAGGTGCAGAACGTCAGTGGAGAATGACGAGAGGTCAGACCAACCTACATGTTTCACAACACCTGAAAACGTTGAAGAAATTACACAAATTGTGTGCCAGACTCGTGACATCACTATCAGTGAAGTTGTTGACATCGCCAACATGTCATCTGGATCAATTCAGGCAACTTTCACGTTCACTCTGAACAAGCACCGCGTCGCTACCCAGACTCTCCCCTTGCCCGAGGGCAAAGCAGCACTGGGATAAAGACTACGAGGTTGACCCAACTTTTCGCGATGGGAAAGCCCACAATCTTCAAGAATGAACAACGTGAGGCAGGTGAGAAGGGCAGTTGTCTCTTTCTTCGACATTCACAGGGCTATGCACAGTGAACGCCTTCTGAGGAGTCTGAGGGAGAACACCAGTCACGAGCGAACCTAAATTGTGGCGCAATGGCATTTGGTTGCTTTAACATGACAACGCGTCGGCTTTAAAATTCTCAAGGTTTTGGCCCACATCAACATGATCATTACTTCTGACCCACCCTTCTCGTGTGATTCTCTCTGTGACTTCACCCTAGTCTCCAAGATGCAGTGGAAGCAGAACGGTCTCCATTTAACACAATGGAGCAAATCTAGCGCAGATCGCGGGTTGTGTTTGACAGATAAGAGCAGGAATTTCAAGGAGCGTTCCAATCGTGGCAGAAATAGTGAGTGCAGTGTTTTGCTGCACAAGTTGATTATTTCAAAGGGGATGGTATTTTAGTTTAATGCAGGCACGCTGTAAGTATAGACCATCAATATTCTTTGTGCATATATTTATATACATACACACACACACACACACACACACACACACACACACACACACACACACACACACACACACACACACACACACACACACACACACACACACAATATATATATATACATATATATATATACATATATATATATACATATATATCTATATATACATATATATATATACATATATATCTATATATATATACGTGTATGGGTGTGTACGTGTTCGAAAACATTTCTATTTCTTAAATACTTATTTACTTCTATATTCGCAAGCAAAAGGATATCAATATGACAAATTAATTGAATATATTTTCTTAGTTCTGATGCTATGATTTAGAAATGAAAATCATAAATGTCGGATATGTATATGTAGGCCGTAAAGCAAGTTAGTAAATTGTAACCAGGATATCAAAAGAAGCTATCAACCCCCGGCTGAATGTTATTCATATTTCTTTGTAGGAGATGCCAATAAAAAATAAGAAGTGTACATATACTATTGTGGTGCGTTTGGCAATGGTACCGTCTCGTAGACTTTCAATTGAGCCCCAACTGCATTTGTTGATGTCTTCTCGACTAGGCTGTGCCAAAGTAAACTAAGTAGAATTAATTCAGTATATATGGATAAAATTTACGTAAAATAGAGTATGCAAAATATGTGAAATATATAATATATGCAAATATGTAAAATGTCTAAAATATGTAAAATACCTAAAATATCTAAAATATGTATAATATGTAAAATACGTATAAAATGTAGTACATATATATATGTAAAAATTGAAAATGTGCAAAATATATAGAATATATAGAATATGTAAAATATGTAAATTATGTAAAATATGTTATATGTGTAAAACATGTAGAACATATAAGATAAATAAGATATGCAGAATATGTATAATATATAGAATATTTAAAATATATGAATGTCATATATGTGAAATATGTAAAATATGTAAAACATTTAGATATGTAAATTATGTAAAATTCTTTAAATAATTATAATATATACACCAGGTAAAATATGTAAATTAGATCAAACACGTACATAGGTAGAATATTTTAAATATGTCAAACTGGTAAATCAGGTAAAATAGGTAAAACAAGTAAAACAGGTAAAATAGGTAATATATATACAATATGTAAAATATGTAAGATGCTCAAAATAGCTTAAATAGATTCCATAGGTCAGATAAGTAAAACAGGTTAAAAAAGTCAAAAAGATAAATATGATAAAAAATTACATGTGAAATGGGAAAAGCAGCTCAAAATATATATATATGCTAATAAGAACACGGGTACGTGTGTTCACTTATGCAAAGTAGACCACTTGGAAAAAAGAAACTAACGAAGCAGAGCGCTTTCGTATATTACATCTTATATTACGTCGTATATTACGTCTGCAGTGCACTGAAGATGTAATATACGAAAGCGCTCTGCTTCGTTAGTCTCTTTTTTCCAAGTGGTCTACTTTGCATATATATATATATATATATATATGTATATATATATATATATGTATATATATATACATATGTATATATATATATATATATAAGCTACAATAGCCGCGGCCTAAGTATTCCTCTAAAGTCAATGGTATAAGGAATGAACAGCCTAAGCGTGTCAATTGGTCTATTTATCGTCATCGTTAGGGACTTTGCATTGGCCACTGTCGAGCTGTGCTTCACGTTTGGTCCCTAAGTGTCGTGTCCGAGGGTCGTGTGGTCTCCGTCAGTGACAACACATACAACAGGTGCCTACACTCACCCTCGTTGCATTATTCTGACGTCTGCAAGGAAATCTCTTTGAGTGAATTTGCATGGGTTATTGAGAGTCATTCCCAGTGTTGGGTCGTAAATTGCGGTTTGGGATCTACAAGTAAGCTGTGGTCCCTGATTTGGTGGCAACCATAGCTGGCCCGGCCGAGAACCTTTTGAGAGAGAGAGAGAGAGAGAGAGAGAGAGAGAGAGAGAGAGAGAGAGAGAGAGAAAGACGGGGCGAGGGATATAAAAGATGAAAAGTCTTAATTGAATTGTTGAAACCAGTGGATTCATCAATTGTGTATTAAGATATTCTTGTCAGGAATCTGATGATTAAGAGAAAATATATATTAAATTTCTAAAACGGATATCAGTAGAAAAAAATATACATATAAAATAAAAAGATAATACTGTAAGCCATGGAAATCAACCCTACATTTCTTAATGAAAATAGAACAAAAGAAATCAGAATAGAAAAATAATAGAAATAAATAAGATATGAATAAAAAATAAATTATTAGAACCATAGATTTCAATAAAGATAAAAAAAATATTATAGCACATTCACAGCAGACATAATTAAATGTTTCAAAACAAACAGAAGAATGTAAGATGCCTACGCAGGGAGACGCTGAACTGCTGCGACCGAAGCCGTCCCCTTTGTCATTTCCTTCTCTCTGTCTGATGGAAATCGGAGAGAAGTGCGGGATTCGAACCCGCAACTAAGCGAATCGCGAGACCAGCACGTTTCTGATCACTCCATCGGCGCCTAGGTCAAATGGCACAGGTATTATAAGTCGATATAAGAAATCAACAACATTTTCACAAGATAACAGAACGTTCTTTGCAAAGCGTCGTCAAAATTGATAACACAGAGGATAAATACAAATTAAAATTGTGCCAGTGGGATTAAATATATTCATTAAGTTGCTCTCTTCTAATTGAAATTCTTGTCTCATAAAAGAGCTCAAATCTTAACCAGACTTAAAAGTAGTCAAACGAGCGTAAGGAGAAATGTTAATTGAAGAGTAGTGCGGGATTCGAACCCACTAACAAGTGAATACGAGACCAGTATACTTGCGATTACACCAAAAATGAATGAAAGAGAGAGAGAAAGAGAGATAGATAGATAGATAGAGAGAGAGTAGATAAGTTGTGAACCTGCCGATGACCTCGCCTTTCCGAAACTCAGCCTTGGTGCACCAAGTGACCACAAATCTGACACAACTTCTCGAGTCTTCGTGGTGATCGCCCTTGGCCCTCCGAACTTGAGTCGTTGTAGGAATCTACTCTTCAATCAAGATGATCTTCCTGGTGTTCTTGGCACTCTGCCGTTGCTTCCAGGAACTCAGCCACAGACGGAAGGACAAGTCTTCCAGAGGAGCTGAAGTCGACCAAGCCTCAAACTTTGCCACGAAACCCATTGACCTGACCGACTACGAAGAAGTCCTGAAATGCAACGAAGAAGCACTGAAGCGTTGCAACTTCACTTCAGGCTGGAGAAGAGTCAGGGTTCTTGGAAAAGGAGGCTTTGGCAAAGTGTTTCTTTTGGAAAATAAGAAACTGAAGAAACGGATCGCCCGCAAGGTCCTTTTTTCCCAGCCTTCGAAACGTGGATTCACTTTCGAAGAAATGATCCAGATCCAGCTGAGCCATCCCAATGTGCTCAGACTCTTCTGCTGGGAACAGAAGATGAGAACACTCAGCCTGAATCTTGAGTATTGCTCCAAAGGCAACCTAACCACCAACATGCCTTACCTGAGCGAAAACGAGGTCAAATTCTACTTCGAACAGCTGCTGGATGGCGTCAAATACATCCACTCGAGAGGTGTCGTCCACCGAGATCTGAAGCCAGGCAACCTTCTTCTGACCAAAGACAAGGTTCTAAAGATCTCTGACTTCGGTCTTGCCGGTCTGTTCCTTAAGGACGGCAAGGAAATCCGACTGAGCCGAAAGGTGGGCACCAAGTCGTATATGGCACCCGAAGTAGTGCAGCGCCAGGAGAAGAGGTACCTTGCCCCCCCAGTCGACCTGTGGGCTTGTGGCATCATCTTCTTCAAACTGATGACCACAAGAAAGCCCTGGTCTCAGGCAAACCTCGAAGACAAAGATTACAGAATGTGGGCCGAAAAGGACAAGAGGATCTACAAGAAGGAAGGCTGGAAAGAGCTGAACTCAGCCTCCAGAACGCTCCTGAGTCTTCTTCTGGAACCTGACCCCCTGAAGAGAATCTGTGGCTGGAGAAGCC
>NW_027467659.1:72500-75000 GCF_046742065.1 Oratosquilla oratoria | reverse complement strand
GTGTGTGTGTGTGTGTATTCACTTGGTTTTTGGATCACGTGTTGGACTCGTGATCGACAGCTATTTCCCTCTTGGAAGAGAGCTCAGAGCTCGTAGGTCCGATCTATGGGTAATGCTATGACCTTGCACATACACACACACCCAACTCCCCGCCCACGAGAGTCAGAGTAACGACCCGAAGCGCAGCGGTACCGAAATAATTTCGGCCCTGGGCAGAATTCGAACCATGAGCAGCGGGCCACTATTGTGGCAGCTCAGTGCTCTACCAACTACGCCACCGAGTCGTGTGTGTGTGTGTGTGTGTCGTGTGTATGTGCGTGTGTGTGTGTGTCGTGTGTGTGTGTGTCGTGTGTGTGTGTGTGTGTGTCGTGTGTGTGTGCGTGTGTGTGTGTCGTGTGTGTGTGTGTGTGTATGTGTGTGTCGTGTGTCATATGTCTTTTATGGGTATAAATGGTACAAAAAATTAAGAGCCTTCGAGGGTGCCTTTTGTTGTTCTTTTGATGTAATTTGATTTTTACACCACAGGACCATTTTGGCTATGAATAACTTCTCGAGGGATAAGATTCCAAACTTTTCTCATTATAAATACATTTTTTTTTCTTTGCGCTTTTTGAAACGTTCAGTCTCCACTTGGCGTTTTTGTTAATCATCATTGAATAGCTCCATTGCAAGCAGCTTGCATTGTTCTATTCAATTAAGCAATCCGTATTTTTGTGTCCTTTCTCGCTGTACTCCACAAAAACGATAAGTGAATAAACAAATAAATAAATAAATGAATAAATAAATGAATATACAATTACATAAGTAGATAAATAAAAATATAGATACATAAGTAGATAAGTAAATAAATACATAAACAGATAAATGAACAAGTAGACAAGTAAATTAATGAGTAGATAGATTAATAAATATATAAGTAAATAAGCAAATAGATGAATAATTATGTAAGTAAATAGGTAAATAAACATCTAAACAAATACATCTATACCCCATTTCCGCATCGACTTTGTCTTCGTTCTTCCAATGTGCGGAATTATATATATGTATTTCTCTTATTTATTTTGTCATTTAATGTTGGGGTCATCTTGGTTGCTTTCTTTTGTATTTCTCGATTTTTCTTATATCTTTCTTGAGATGTGGTTAATACACCAGCGCAGTGTAACCTGGTCTGGAAAGAATCACGGTGGCATTAAAAAAAATCCTTTTATAAATCTTATATAAATCTTTGGAAGGGAAAGATTTATATAAGGAAATAATTTTTTTAAGAATACCAACGTAAGAGCCTTATGGTTGTATTCTTAAAGAATTAAGAATACTACTCTAAGAACCTCACGGTGGTATTCTTAAAAAAATTCTCTCCTTATATAAATCTTTCCTTTCCAAGGATTTATATAAGATTCATATAAGGAAATATTTTTTTTCTAAGAATACCACCGTCAGTCAGATTTTCTTCGTCTCGTCCTCTTCCATGTCATGGAATAACATTCGTGTATTGTTCAGCAATTTATAACTCTCTCCTGTCACTTTCTAAATGATTTGAAAATCATCCCTGTATGGGACTCCTAAGCCCTTTTCGTCCTTTGCCTTTGCAAAGAACGAATTTTCTATTTTCTATTTTCTATTTTCATTTTCTATTTTGTGTTCTTTTGTCGCTCGTCTTTACAGAAGGCGAAATTGGTTAAGACAATGAAGACAATTAGGACGGAGAGAACGATGAAAACGAGGAAAATGAAGATGGAGACGATGAATATGGAGAAATAAAAAGAAAAAGAAAACGGAAGGGCGGATTAAAGAAGAGAGAGAGAGAGAGAGAGAGAGAGAGAGAGAGGTGGGGGGTAGGGGAGGGAGTCTGTCAATTCCTTATTCTTCTTGTGACAACGTTGACGCTTGACGTTGACGCTTGATGATTGACGTTGGCATTTGACGATTGACGTTGACGCTTGACGATTGACATTGACGCTTGGGGATTGACGTTGACGATTGACGCTTCCCATGTCTTACTGGACTTTGTTTATTTTTTTTTTTTTCCGCATAAAGACTTGAATATTATCTTTTCTTATCAATTAGTTCAACTGCCCCGGGATCTCTTTACATAGTTCAAGTTAGTAAAAAATAATAAATAGAAAAAATATATAGTAATACATTAATAAAATAGATAAACGAATATAATATAATAAATAAATATATTAATTAATCAATTAATAAATAAATGATGAGTAAATGTTTAGAGTCATAAATCCTTCCCCATCCAATGTTTGTTGACCAATTAAGAGAAGAGTTTATCTTTAAAGTGTTCCTGTGTAATTACATATTGTGTTTCACCACCGAAAACGATATTTTTGCTTCTTTTGATCAGAAATTAAACGTCAATCATAAAAGAATAATATGTTCTCTAATCCTTGTCTTTGTTTACCAATTCAGGAAGTGAGAACCCCAGATGGATTTTCGTTTTCTCTTTGGAAAGAAAACGGGAAGAGACTCTTGTATAAAATGATCCTAC
>NW_027467659.1:67500-70000 GCF_046742065.1 Oratosquilla oratoria | reverse complement strand
CTCTCTCTCTCTCTCTCTCTCTCTCTCTCTCTCTCTCTCTCTCTCTCTCTCTCTCTCTCTCTCTCTCTCTCTCTCTCTATATATATATATATATATATATATATATATATATATATATATATATATATATATATATATACAGTATATATATACTATAATAATGTAGTAGCCTCTGTCTGTCTGTTTGCACGTTTGTTCACGAACTCCTAGGGTTTTGGAGATAGACCCCCATAATCATATATATTCTGATACCCTGTCGCTCCAGGTACTTGGATAACTATATTTCATTAAAGAAATGGTTAGGGTTAAGGGGTAAAGTTAGGTGGGGTATGGGGTGGTAACACGCCACTACTGTAGTTTCCCCTTAACATGCATAGCATTTTTGTGATAAAAATTACTATGATTAAACAAACCATTGCATTTGTCTATACATATTATTTATATTTGTGAAATTAATGTTGCCACAAACTATGATAGCTTTTGTAAGGAGAAAGCATGTAAATGTAAAATGGTTGTATAATTTTACCAAATGTTGAAATATTGATTATTGTTCTATATTATCACGGGCGGGCCAGTACAAAAATGTTAAAAGTTTGTTTCAATTATTCTTTTACGGCCAAGTACCGTTCACCATGTAGTGTTAACAATGCACTACAATGGTTAGATTAAAGATTATTCACGAACTCCTCCTAGGTTTTTTCCATATAGACCCCTATAATCATATATATTTTGAAACCTTATAACCCAAGGTACTTGGATAACTATCTTTTATTTGTATCTACTATGATTAAGTAGTAGCCTCTGTCTGTCTGTCTGTTTGTTCACGAACTCCCACCAACCCATATATATTCACCATAACCCAGGCTACTTGGATAAGTATATTTTATTTCCAAAGGGCGTCTCCCTCCTTAAATTGATTTTTTTTACTTTCTTAACATCTTATTTTTGTTACCTTTTCAATTGAATTATATTGATACGTGTAACTTTTCTCCACAAATTCTATCAAAATTAAAATGATCATCATTTGCCTGCATCAACGCGCGGGTAATTTAATTTGGTTAGTATCTAAGTCTAAATAAAAATATTCTTCTAAAAAACGCTGTGGAAGTCGGGGACAGGTGGTATTACGGTGACACTTTGTCCTAAAAATATTCTTGAAAAAGCGCTTGGGTAAGTCGGGGTCAGGTGGTATTCTTCTTCTTCTTCTTCTTTTCTTCTTCGCGTTCCTCTTCTTCTTCTTCTTCTTCTTCTTCGCGTTCTTCTTCTTCTTCTTCTTCTTCTTCTTCTTCTTCTTCTTCGCGTTCTTCTACTTCTTCTTCTTCTTCTTCTTCTTCTACTTCTTCTTCTTCCTCGCGTTCTTCTTCGCGTTTTTCTTCGCGTTCTTCTTCGCATTCTTCTTTGCGTTCTTCTTCGCGTTCTTCTTCGCGTTCTTCTTCGCGTTCTTCTTCCTCGCGTTCTTCTTCGCGTTCTTCGCGTTCTTCTTCGCATTCTACTTCGTGTTCTTCTTCGCGTTCTTCTTCCTCGCGTTCTTCTTCGCGTTCTTCTTCGTGCTGGGGATCCCGTGTTGGGGTCCCGCACCGAGGCCGAGGCCGAGGCCGAAGGGGAAAATGAGGGATTAGAGCGCGGAAAGCTGCGAAGCCGGAGAGGGCGAAGCCCGTGGTTTATATATATATATATATATATATATATATATATATACATATACATATATATATATATATATATATATATATATTTACCTATAGTGTTCATTTATTTATCTATCAATTTATTTGTTTATTTATCTACTTATTTTTATTTATGTACTTATCGGTTCATATAATTGTTTATGTACTTATATATTCATTTCTTTGCTTATTTAGTTACTTCTTGATTAATTAATTAATTAATTTATTTATTTATTTATTTACCTATTTATAAATTTATTTACTTCTGTATTTATTTATTGTTGTCAAAAAAGCTGGTGTCAGAGAGAAAGAAACAAGCACGGGAACAGCCAAACAAAGTGTGCCTTCGAGCTAAACGAAGGATTTAATCTGACGTAGACATTCGAAAGGGAACGAAAGTAATAGGAATATGAATCACAATGGCAAAAGCCGACAAGACTGTGAGAATAAACACCTTGTGAGATCGAAATCTTTATTAGTACTACGTTTCGCTTGTTACAGCTTTTTCAAGTACAGACATGACACACACTCTGAGCACATATAAGCCAACAGGGAAGGAACTGGAATATGAATTCCCATCCCTTTCGTTCCCTCAGTTTCCGTCCGCGACTGTTCCCATTCCTTTTTGACGGCCGTGATTCCAGACCCCATTCCCAGTTGCTCTTGAGCCTGTGGGGACTTGATGTAATCACGTTTCTCTTATCTTCTGCAGAGATCTGAGCCTCGGGGGCGCCCCGGCGTGGCTCACTGGTACCGCGCGCGTCTGGTCACCGCGTGGGGAGGCCAGGCGGGTTTTCGAATCTTGGCCACGGCGTAGAGGTTAGGAAGGGTGT
>NW_027467659.1:37500-60000 GCF_046742065.1 Oratosquilla oratoria | reverse complement strand
ATAATTTTTCTCCTCTAACTCCGTCTCCATCTCTTCTTCCTTCTCCATCTCCTCCTCCTCTTCATCATCATTATCATCATCATCTTCCTCCTCCATCTCCCCCTCCATCTCTTCCATTCTTCACTCAGTGTCTCCCTTCTCTTGGCAAAACCCGCCCAAGCTGCTCCGCCAATTAATCTAATGTGGTCCTCCAACCCCCACCCCCCCACCCCCGTCACCGAGGAGGACCTGACGACCTCAATTCGACCTCCCCCTTTAATCCTTCACTTAAACACACACACACACACACACACACACACACACACACACACACACACACACACACACACACACACACACACACACACACACACACACACACACACACACACACACACACACACACACACACACACACACACACACACACACACACACACACACACACGCACGCATACCTCGTTGCGCAGTGGTTAGAGTTCCCGGCTGCCACTAGGGCGGTCCGGGTTCAAATCCCACCCAGGGCTGAAATAATTTCAGTATCTCTGCGCTGCGAGTCGTTACTGCAACTCTCGTGGTCAGGGAGTTGGGGTTGTGTGTGCGTATTAGGTCATATCAGTACCCATAGATCGGTCATATATGAGCTCTCTTCCGGGAGGGTAATAGTTGTCGATCACGAGTCCAACACGTGATCCAAGGCCATGGTGGTGAATCGCGCACACACACACACACACACACACACACACACACACACACACACACACACACACACACACACACACACACACACACACACACACACACACACACACACACACACACACACGTGGAATAGCTCAGAAGGTGATATAGCCCAATCTCAAACAAAACATGAATTCAAATTCAAGTATGATAATTGGAAAGCAAGGATGTAGATTAAGTTGAAACTGTGCATTAAGTTGAGGCTAGGTAGGCTGAAAACGGGACCCGACGAGCGTTGTTCCTTTCCTGTATACTACAATTAGGTAAATGCAGTTAGGCAAATACACACACACACACACACATACACACACACACACACACACACACACACACACACACACACACACACACACACACACACACACACACACACACACACACACACACACACACACACACACACACACGACTAGGTGGTGCACTTAATAGAGTACTGGACTGTCAGCACGGAGGTGCATCAGCACCTGGTTCGAATCCTGCCCAGGGCCGAAATTATTTCGGTATCGCTGCGCTTCGGGTTGTTACTCCGACTCTGGTGGGCGGGGATTTGTGTGTGTGTGTGTGTGTGTGTGTGTGTGTGTGTGTGTGTGTGTGTGTGTGTGTGTGTGTGTGTGTGTGTGTGTGCAAAGTCATACCATTACCCATAGATAGGTCATACGAGCTCTGAGCTCTCTTCCGGGAGGGAAATAGCTCTCGATCACGAGTCCAACACGTGATCCAAAGACCAAGGTGAAAGACCAAGGTGAATACACACACACACACACACACACACACACACACACACACACACACACACACACACACACACACACACACACACACACACACACACACACACACACACACACACTCGTGCAAACTATTCTTTAAATAATCTTCTTAGCATGATTTCTCTCTTTTTGCCTTAGGCTCTTCTCTTTCCGTTCCCCCCCCCCTCCACGATTACATCAATTTCAATCGTTCCCTGGAAACAAGTAAAATTAATTATCATCTTCTAACTATTGCCACGTGACTTTACAAGCCAATTAGATTGATCTCTCAGATCAGCGGTTCTTAACTTGTGTTTTCGTACCCACAAGAGCTACGAAACCTTGATCTCTGGGGGGAGGGGGGTGGTGTGGGACATGATAGCCAGTGCAGTGGCACTGTATGTTTACAACGAGAAAGCAAGGCAAGGTTTGTATCACTAATCCTTTTCTTATGTTTGCATTATATTTTTATTGGATGGGGGGGTTCGAGATTTTTTTTTTTTTTTTTTTTTTTTTTTTTTTTTTTTTTTTTTTTTTTTTTTTTTTTTTTTTTTTTTTTTTTTTTTTTTTTTTTTTAGATATCAAAAGGTACGGACACCGACAAAGGTCAAGAACCGCTGCTTTAGACAAATTTAAATTTAAAAAGGAAATACTCAAGAACTGGTTTACTAATAGAATGGTTAACGAAAAGAACAAACTTAGTAACCATGTAGTAGTGAACGCTGAAACTATTGCTTGTGTTAAGTGAAGGTTAGATAACTTTATGGATGGGGATGATATATGATAGCGGACATGGAACTGCCTGGTGTAGGCCTTATGGTGTCTTGCAGTCTCCTCCATTCTTATATTCATAACAAACTGAAGATCATCGAGAATTTTCTGTCCGGTTCCGTGGTTGTTCTTTGCCAGTCTCTTCGCTCAAACATCATTTTCTGTTTCCAAAAGAAGGAGGTGGAAGACAATAGAATTCCAAAACGAGTTATGATGGGTAGAATGCCTGGAAGAAGACCCAGAGGGAGACCTCGAATGAGATGGATGGACGGTGTGGATGCGGAGATGGACAGAAGAGGAATGAATAAAGGAACCTGGATGGAAGCAGCACAGGACCGAAGGGCATGGTGAGGATTACTGTTGGCGGACAAGAATCTACCTGAGGTTAAAGATCCATCGGAATGGGTGAAAAGAAGAAGGTGAGGAATGTAAGCCAAAAGGTGAGTAACTACGGCCGAAGCCGTCACGTTTGCCCTATTATACGCTTTAGTGACTGTTGGAACAGGTAACAATCACTCCTGGGAATCGGAGAGAAGTGCGGGATTCGAACCCACAACTAAGCGAACGCGAGACCGGTAGGTTTACGAATACGGCGCCAAGTTCCAACAAAGGACCTTGGCGTAAACAAAACCGAACTCGATTTAATTAAGGTCTCAAGGTCAGCCTTCAAAGCCAATAGTTTTATACTCGAGTTCTGAAACTTGAAAGGACAAGAAGGACACGTCCCTAGCTTCGTTGGCCTACATTTCTCTTTGCATTTTCTAATTTGAAAAAAGCGCCCAAGTCTTCACTCTTGCCACCCTTTCATCTAGATTCTAGAGTAATGGGTCTCAACCTTTTTTGGGCCACGGAACTCTTTAATAATATGATGAAAGCTATGGACCCACTTGCCCAAAAATATTCACATAATGATGTAATGATTATGATTTATTTTATATTATTTGTTTTTGTTTTGTTATCATTTGTCTGTCTGATTTTCATTTATTATTAGTTATATGTCAATTTATTATTATTTACTATTTACCTGTTTGTTTATTATTTAACTATACCTATGCATTTATTTATGTATTTCATTTGTTATTTACATTATTATAGTTTTTATTTATCATTTTATTATTATTTTTTTTTTCCCATCCGACCTAGATATGGACCAAGGGGTCTCCTGTCGGCATGCTCCGCCTTTGTAATCCTTTGTAATAAACACAACTTTGCATGCAATGTGTATAATGTACATTATTCATTGAAAATTGATGTCTCAAGCATATATGAGGTACATAAAGTATTATTAAACTTTAAAGTAAACAATAAGAAAATCTATTTTATGCAAAAAAGTAATGGTGACAAGAGTGAAGACTGTAAATCGAATATCAATGTTAATTTTCACCTAATCCTTACTAATGGCCTGAAATCCATTTGTGGACTCCCTGCTTTTGAGTCCTCCCCCTTTCCCCTTCCCCTCCCCCTCCCCTTCCCCCTTTCCCCTCCCCCTCCCCCCTCCCCCCACCCTTCCTCACCCTTGAGCTATCAAAAGTTGCCTCACTAATTCGACAGGTAGTCATTAAAGAAATTAGAATCTGTCATTCAGGTATTATAGACGTCTTCTCGTGGCACAAACACTCCTCGTCTTTTCTAACTCCAGTGCACATTTCCTACATTTAATTTATTTCTTTATACAGGATCTCTTATATGATAAAGGTGATTTATATATTTGTATTAATCCAACAGCAGTGAAAATGTCTTTGCATAAATGTGATATGACATATGTCAGATTGAACTGTCTGCAGTCGTTCCTTTGAATCCCGGAAATCAAAACCTTCTTACAATTAAAACTAATTAAACATCACTAATTCCTCTACTGAGTTAAACTGCTCTGGTCTTAGGTCTCTGTATGATATCAGTGCTTATTTCAATCTCAAATGTCGTTGGGGTTTCTCATGCAATACTCACGAATCATTTGATTCTAATAATTAAAAAAAAAAAAAAAAGGCTTATCTCAACTGACAGGGTTTTGCCTTACCACAGGTTTCTCACTTCCCACCGTGTGGGATACTGAGTGAGTTTAGGCATAATATCCTTGAGAGGCGTTTCAGACAAAGTAGCTTTGTTCTTAGGGTGTAGAAAGTTTCCTAATTACTAAGTCAGCCCAAGTTTGTATATTGTTATACAAAAGCTCACGTAAGAAGCCTCACAGACACGCCGTAAATGTACGAAGGAACACACGTGTATACATATATGGTAATATTTAGACGAATAAGCTATTACAAACATACGTACACGCACACACGCACACACACACACACACACACACACACACACACACACACACACACACACACACACACACACACACACACACACACACACACACACAGACACACACACACACACACTGCTCGCAGTGCCTGGTTCGAATCCTGCCTAGTTCCGAAATTATTTCGGTATCACTGCGCTTCGGGTCGCTACTCTGACTCTCGTGGGCGGGGAGTTGGGTGTGTGTGTGTGTGAAAGGTCATAGCATTACCCATAGATCGGTCATATGAGCTCTGAGGTCTCTTCCGGGAGGGAAATAGCTGTCGATCACGAGTCCAACACGTGATCCAAAGACCAAGGTGAATACACACACACACACACACACACACACACACACACACACACACACACAAATGTGTAAACATGTTGTATAATGTCAATTGGATGTATGATAATTGAATGACGAGTTGGACCATCATGTTTATAAAATGACAGTCATTGATCATATTAATTATTTTTTCACACACCCCCTAATTCATTTTTCCTTTTTAATGGGGAGTTATGAATATTTTTTCTCTTTTTTTGGGGGGGAGGGGTGATTATTTATTAATTTATCTATTTATTTTTGTGGTTTATCTATTTTTTTCTTTCTTATTGTCAAACTTACTTTTTATGGGCAGCTTACGAAGTTATAAGCATCAGAATATCTTGGAGGCGGTGGCTATTGAGTAGGAGGTGGCAGGGTATATTTTGGTCTCTTTTTTTTAATTCCTACTGAAATCTTCTTAGGGCTCACTTCGTGTATTCTCAGGCCTCTAGCATTTTGGCTTTCCAAAGCTCATAACGTCCGATACTTTTTGTTTCCTTAATACTTCCATAAGGAGATTCTGAACATGAGCCTTGGTTACATTCTTGTCCCTAGTCCCTCCTATATTGATGGAAGGTCTGGATTGATGGTGGTAGGTCTGGAGATTTGGATCCTTTCTAATGAGGTTGGATCCCTTATATACAGTATACATAATATATGAATATATGCATATACGTGTATATATATATATATATATATATATATATATATACATATGTGTGTGTGTGTGTGTGTGTGTGTGTGTGTGTGTGTAAAAGGTAGTAGAAAAATGCAGGTTGGAGTAGGAGCATTAAATTGCTGACGTTTCGACTACAGGTAATCTTTAGAGTGACAGCGTTTATAACCAGTATATATACTCTGACTGCGGATCATCCCGCTGGAAGTCTTAGAACGGAGCACGTTGATTTGTCCGTTCCTCCTACCGGGACCAGCTTGTCAGTAACCAATGAAAGGTTGATAAAGCCGCCTCTGTGGTTGGTGACCTCTCCCAGTGTGATATAGGCCGCCTCTACCAGTCTTCTTATTCTCTTCTACAAGTCCGTTTGGGGAGGTCGCGCCTCTTCCCCTTTCGGCAAATGACCGTGAGTCTGTGTGTGTATCACTAGAGAGTTTGATGTTCTGTGGTGCCGCAGGTCGTTCTTGTCTTCAGTTATTCTCTTTTTCATTCCCCTTGACGTCTCGCCGTACTTTGTTGCCGGACGTCCACCACATACTACTGTTGCCGGGGCTATTGGTGCTGCAAACGTCACCAACTGATAACATAAGACAGATGTAAGACAGAAGACGTATTCGAAATCGACACCAACATCTTCAACAGAAGGGCATCGTTCGGTTAGGGAACGTTTCAAGAAGCCACAATAGTCACAATAGCCGCGACCTAAGTATTCCTCTAAAGTCAATGGTATAAGGAATGAACAGCCTAAGCGTGTCAATTGGTCTATTTATCGTCATCGTTAGGGACTTTGCCTTGGCCGCTGTCGAGCTGTGCTTCACGTTTGGTCCTTAAGTGTCGTGTCCGAAGGTCGTGTGATCTCCGTCAGTGACAACACATGCAACAGGTGCCTACACTCACCCTCCTTGCATTATTCTGACGTCTGCAAGGATATTTCTTTGAGTGAAGTTGCATGGGTCAGAGTCATTCCCAGTGTTGGGTCGTAAATTGCGGTTTGGGATCTACAAGCAAGCTGTGGTCCCTGATTTGGTGGCAACCGTAGCTGGCCTGCCCGGAAACCTTTTGAGAGAGAGAGAGGGAGAGAGAGAGAGAGATAGAGAGAGGGAGAGAGAGAGAGAGAGAGAGAGAGAGAGAGAGAGAGAGAGAGAGACGGGGCAAGGGATATAAAAGATGAAAAGTCTTAATTGAATTGTTGAAACCAGTGCATTCATCAATTGTGTATTAAGATATTTTTGTTACGACTCTGATGATTAAGAGAAAATATATATTAAATTTCTAAAACGGATATCAGTAAGAAAATATACATATAAAGTAAAAAGATAATACTGCAAGCCATGAAAATAATCCCTACATTTCTTAATGAAAATAGAACAAAAGAAATCAGAATAAAAAATAATAGAAATAAATAATATATAAATAAAAAATAAATTATTAGAACCATATATTTCAATAAAGATAAAAAAATATTATAGCACATTCACAGCAGACATAATTAAATGTTTCAAAACAAACAAAAGAATGTAAGACGCCTACGCAGGGAGGCGCTCAACTGCTGCGACCGAAGCCGTCCCCTTTGCCATTTCCTTCGCTCTGTCTGATGGAAATCGGAGAGAAGTGCGGGATTCGAACCCGCAGCTAAGCGAATCGCGAGACTAGCACGTTTCTGATCACGCCATCGGCGCCCAGGTCAAATGGCACAGGTATTATAAGTCGATACAAGAAATCAACGACATTGTCACAAGATAACAGAACGTTCTTTGCAAAGCATAGTCATAATTGACAACACAGAGGATAAATACAAATTAAAATTGTGCCAGTGGGATTAAATATATTCATTAAGTTGCTCTCTTCTAATTGAAATTCTTGTCTGATAAAAGAGCTCAAAGCTTAACCAGACTTAAAAGTAGTCAAACGAGCGTAAGGAGAAATGTTAATTGAAGAGAAGTGCGGGATTCGAACCCACTAACAAGTGAATGCGAGACCAGTATACTTGCGATTACACCAAAAACGAATGAAAGAGAGAGAGACAGAGAGAGAGAAAGAGAGATAGATAGATAGATAGAGAGAGAGTAGATAAGTTGTGAACCTGCCGATGACCTCGCCTTTCCGAACCTCAGCCTTGGTGCACCAAGTGACCACAAATCTGACACAACTTCTCGAGTCTTCGTGGTGATCGCCCTTGGCCCTCCGAACTTGAGTCGTTGTAGGAATCTACTCTTCAATCAACATGATCTTCCTGGTGTTCTTGGTACTCTGCCGTTGCTTCCAGGAACTCAGCCACAGACGGAAGGACAAGTCTTCCAGAGGAGCTGAAGTCGACCAAGCCTCAAACTTTGCCACGAAACCCATTGACCTGACCGACTACGAAGAAGTCCTGAAATGCAACGAAGAAGCACTGAAGCGTTGCAACTTCACTTCAGGCTGGAGAAGAGTCAGGGTTCTTGGAAAAGGAGGCTTTGGCAAAGTATTTCTTTTGGAAAATAAAAAACTTAAGAAACGTATCGCCCGCAAGGTCCTTCTTTCCCAGCCTTCGAAACGTGGATTCACTTTCGAAGAAATTATCCAGATCCAGCTGAGCCATCCCAATGTGCTCAGACTCTTCTGCTGGGAACAGAAGATGAAAACACTCAGCCTGAATCTTGAGTATTGCTCCAAAGGCAACCTAACCACCAACATGCCTTACCTGAGCGAAAACGAGCTCAAATTCTACTTCGAACAGCTGCTGGATGGCGTCAAATACATCCACTCGAGAGGTGTCGTCCACCGAGATCTGAAGCCAGGCAACCTTCTTCTGACGAATGACAAGGTTCTAAAGATCTCTGACTTCGGTCTTGCCGGTCTGTTCCTTAAGGACGGAGAGGAAATCCGACTCAGCCGAAAGGTGGGCACCAAGTCGTACATGGCACCCGAAGTACTGCAGCGCCAGGAGAAGAGGTACCTTGCCCCTCCAGTCGACCTGTGGGCTTGTGGCATCATCTTCTTCAAACTGATGACCACAAGAAAGCCCTGGTCTCAGGCAAACCTCGTAGACAAAGATTACAGAATGTGGGCCGAAAAGGACAAGAGGATCTACAAGAAGGAAGGCTGGAAAGAGCTGAACTCAGCCTCGAGAACGCTTCTGAGGCTCCTTCTGGAACCTGAACCCCTCAAGAGAATCTGTGGCTGGAGAAGCCTCCGCGAACACTGAAGAGGCCCCGCTCTTGAAGGCGCATCGCCTGGAAGTCTTTCTCACTCTAAATACTTGAAATGGTCACGTAATTGACTTTAAGCCTTCGGCTACCGAAGGCTTCCCTCAGCTGAATAAAATAGCACCACGAACCCAGAACTGCATTTGTTCGTGCCCACAATACATGGTATATTGAGACGTCCTCTTTGGTTATTTGAATCATCACTCCCAAAGCGACCTGTGAAATAATTGAAGGAATATGAGAGCATAAACGAGATATTAAACCGGGAATATTGTCGAGAGTGGAGTTCACGGCCGCTTCTGTCCTTGTGACACAACCGCTGTCCTTTAATGGGTCAGGTCGCAGCGGTTCCTGACCTCTTTCACTCCATTTCCCCATTCATGAATTCTCAACCATATTGTGGGTCCCTCTTCAATTTTGTCCTGAATCCCACCCCGTTAGAAATTAATCAAATAGATAAATAGATAAATAAAATATAATAATAATAATGATAATAATAATAATAATAACAATAATGATAATAATAATAATAATAATAATAATGATAATAGCAATAATAATAATAATAATAATAATAATAATGATAATAATTATAATAATAATAATAGTAAATAATAATAGCAATAATGATGATGATGATAATAATAATAATAATAATAATAATAATAATAATGATAATAATAATAATAAATAATAATAATAATAATAATAATTGATAATAATAGTAATAATAATAATGATGATGATGGTAATGGTAACAACAATAGTAATTGCAATACAATGTTGATAAAGAGAAACGCTTTGCTTTATTTCAGAGTTGACAATCATATATTTGACATTTCATGTTTTCCTTGATGTGGCTAGAAAATGATAATTATGCATACATGCTACGAAGCAGGGGGAGTGTGAAGAAAGACATTCATGTTCTTGTTGGAAAATGGTGACAAACACACAAGAGGAAGAGCAAATGTTGACTAAATAAACAAACAAATAGATAAATAAACGAATAAATAAATAAGTAATTGGATGAATGAATAAACAACATAATTCATGACGTCACAGAAACGCCATGACGTAATGATTTCTCGGTCCCTCAATTGAACAAAATAGTTCATGACGTCACTAAAATTCTATGACGTAATGATGTATCGGTCCCTTAGCTGAAAAAAATACTTCATGACGTCACTGAGATTCTATGACGTATTGATGTCCCAGGCTCTCACCTGAACAAAATAGTACATGACGTCACTGAAATTCTATGACGTAATGATGTTTCAGAAAGCTGTAACTAATCCATTCCTATTAATCCTATTGACCTGGTTGTCAGCCTAAGAAACTCCTTACCCCCTCTTCCCCCCATCCCGTGGGTGGGGCCCGGGAGTCACTAACCCACTAACCAAAAACTAGTGGTAGTAAGTGGATAGAAAACGATGCAATTGCAGCAATGAATTGGCCTTAAAGAAACTGAGGACCAGCAATACATAATGGGCCGTATTCATAAAGAAAAGGATATGCTTATACTTGCAAAATATAAAGGAAATCCTTCTACTTGTATTCATAAAAGTAAATGGTTATACATAAACAAGACCCTTTACTTCAAATAAAGAGCTTCAAATGCTTCAAGAAGGCTGAGTCTGGTCAGTAGCAGACTACAGTTAGAAGTGAAAGGTTGTTTTGTCCAACTCTCAGCACGATGGCAGAGTTTGTGGATGTGAGGCATGTTAAACATTACATGCCCCGTTTACCTACACCTGATCGTGATTTTAAGATGTTATTCCGTTTTGAAGAACAAAATGTACAGTGGCTTGCGGACAGATTTTTAGGCACCGATGAAGAAACTCGGGGAGGCGCCTTGTCATTTGTACGGTATCACGGACTGTGAATGCAGTAGTTGATAGCATAATTGCTCATGCGAATGAATGGATAAAGTTTTTTTTTTCTTATTTATATTGTATTTAGTCATTTTGCCATGCTTATAATGTTACCTGAAATAATGTAAGAGAGCAATTACCACACACCTCCACTCAGCAACCACCAACGCAATAGTAAACTCGTGTACGGGAAACAGGAACATCACATCAGAAATCTTACGAGTTACGACACGTTCAAACATGTAACTATGTAACCCGGCGCTCCCGAAACACGAGTCATTCTTCTACTTCTGCTTGGAGGATATCCTCCCAAGTATAAGGTAATCATCATGAATATGGAAAGAAGGATATGCTTATACTTCTACCTTTTGCTTGAGGTCATTACCTTATACTTTTACCTTATGCTTGCAAGGATATCCTTCATTTTTATGAATACGGCTCATTGTCTGGAATACGAAACTTACACTCTCTGGAAAGACGCAGAGTGCGGGGTGATCTAATAGAGGTGTTCAAGTGGATCAAAGGCTTTAACAAGGGTGACGCAAATAATGTCATCATATTGAAACAATATGAATTTAATTTGGACAGATATAGATTTAAGAAGGAAATAGGAAAGAATTGGTTTCCTAATAGGGTGGTCAAGGAATGGAATAAACTTGGTAACCAAGTAGTGAGTGCTGAAACTTTATGGATGGGGATGACAGGTGGTAATAGGCATGGAACTGCCTAGTGTAGCCCTTATGGTCTCTTGCGATCTCCTTTATTCTTATATTCTTATGAAAGGAGAAGCTGACTGAAAAACCTTGCACTTTCAGAATTGGGTGAGATAAAAAGAAAAGCTCATATCAGATATCATATCTCAGAACTATGTGATAAAAATAGATATAGATAGACATAGTTACGTAGTCGGGCATCTATATAGCTAAATAGACAAAGAGAGAGGGAGACGGAGAAAGATCGATAGATAGGGGAAGGTGGGGTAAGACGGACCCCTTAAGAAAGAAATGGGTCTAGAAGCCACATTTTGATATTTTTTTAATGTTTTAGGGGTTGTGGTGGTACTTTGGGATCTTATGATTCCAATACGCAACCTAGGCACTGTTATTTGAGGGAAAAAATTTAAACTATGATTAAAATAAAAAAGGTAACTTTTATTGTTTCCGAAAAAAAATGACGGGGTAAGACGGACCCCAGGGGTCCGTCTTACCCTGTCATTTTTTCGAATACTTCCTAAGGGTTCATCATAATCCTCGACCAAAAAATAAGAAAAGAGATCCTTCCTGGAATAAGTGACAAAGAAAACCCTTCTTTCAGCATCCTTTACCATCATATATTTGCTTCTGTGCCCATTTTACATCTACAGGGATACTTTATAGTGCTATATTATGCCAAATTGCTTTATCATTCCTTGCATAGATCACAAATAAAACACTCAATATCATCCTCATCATTCAGTATCCCTGCACATTGCTCGTGTGCCCATCGTTTACAATTGGCACAGCAAACCCACCCTTCACCTCTTTCAGAATTTCCAAACTTGTCACTGCAGTACAGGCAGACAGTTCCATCTCCCTCTTCACTCTCGCTACTGCTTTCATGAAGCCAGGATGGTCCAGCTTTTGCTTGTTGAGTTTTTGGTTTTATTTTCCTTTTTTCATGTTGTAGTTGCTTTGATATGATTGCTGTTTTATTTTTGGCTGCTATTTTATTTTTATTTTTTGCTTCTTTGCTAGACTGACCTCTTTTTCTTTTTTCTTCTGAACTTCTGTCTCGAGCTCATTCTTGTATGGGGATCCTGTCATTCTTGTATGGGGATCCTGTCATGTTGAGGGGTCCCCCTTGAGTCCTAGGTCATTTCTTTCGTGTCCTTATGGTCACCTTTGGCAAGGGAACAATTTCCTTGGGTGAACAACCTGGCCTGAACAGACTTGGTTTTTCAGGAACAGGAACAGCACATGTATTTTCCGATATGTCAGCTACTTCTAGTTCAGGTTCATCCTCAGTGACCATGATAGGAGGGGCGACATGGTCGTTCAGACCTTCCTCTTCCTGATCAGCATCTAATGGAGAGTCTGTTGGGTGTGCAGGTAAAAATGCAGCTTCTCCGAAAACATGCTTATTCAATGGGCAGATACCGGTTTTCTTAAACCCATTAATGGCTGTGTTTGGAACAGCAGCATGGAGATAGGCCTCACCAAACAAAGCACTTATTTTGTAGGTTGTCACAAGTCTGCCAGGATTGTTTCTGAGGAAAGTTTCAACAGCCCTCACATCGTAGGCATTCAGTGGTTTCATAAATGAAACATCCAGTGGCTGCATTCGGTGACTGCAATGTGGTGGTAAAACAACAATCGTGACATAATTATCCCTGGCAAGATTGATAACATCAAGATTCTTGATATGGGTCATGTGTCCATCCATAATCAGCAATACTGGATCATTCACTGATGGCTTGGTGTGGGCAAGAGAGTGCTGAAACCATTCTGTAAAAATAGGGAGCTGCATCCACCCAGATGGATGACAGGCAAATCTGGTTCCTGGTGGAACACCATCCTTTGGTTCTTGCTTCATACGAACCCGTGGAAAGATGAGAAAATTCCTTGGAGGCTGCTTTCACACCCATCTTTTTTTCTTTAACTGCAGATATTGCATTCTGCATTGCTTCTGTATTCCATCCACCTCTATTACTTATCCTCACGTATTTCCGGGGCATCTACAAGAAAAAAAAATGCTAAGTCTTTGTAAAATATTTAGAGTATGGGGTGAGATGGACCCCTCGGGGTCCATCTCACCCCATACGTAAATATTCGCATCATGCATTTTTTAATAAAACATCTATGTTTGATATATCATTTTATGGCACATACCTATAATGCACACACGATTGGCTATATGCAGCATGATTACTAAATCATTACAGCCAGTATGTTAATGCAAAAAAAATAATTATCTTACCTTCTCCAAATAACATCAGCACTGTCCAAAAACACAAACCTCCACATCGAGCGCAAATGCGGTACTGAACCTGGCTTCCGGTTGCACCCGCATGAGTTACAGTTGATGTTGAGGACATCTAGCGGCAACAATCTTAATCATGCCCTTTCTAATTCAAATTAGAGGGGGGGGGTCCATCTCACCCCAGGGGTCCGTCTTACCCCACCTTCCCCTATATAGAAAGATAGATAATTAGAGGTAGATAAGTAGCTAGATAGATAGACAAGGAAACAGATATATAGATAGACAGAGAGAAAGAGGGAGAGAGAGAGATGGGCTATAAAACATAATATATCAAAATTATGGATATGTATACATTTACATCTTTTGAATACCTAAAATACAAGTATATATATGTATATAAATAAATAAGTAAATAGATTAGTTAATGAACAACATAATTCATGTATGTGTATATGTATATATATATATATATATATATATATACACATATATATATATATATATATATAATATATATATATACCTATCTTGTAACTAATATGCATATGGATGTATGATAAAACAAATCAATTAACCAATATGGAGACATTTGTGATTATTAGTTAAATGAATAATTGATAACAGTGAGACCATGAACACCGCCTGTTACTCAAAGAACAAGAGAACTCGACGTCGTGTTATATTGCCTATAGCGAGAAATAGACTTCAGTGTTGAAGTTTCAGAATCAGAGTTCAGTGAGCAAGAAAACACCGTCATGAAATCATTCTGAAACCTACACAGTAGCACATTCTACGATTGGACTTCAAAATATTTATTCCTTTTTTATCAATCCCAGACTAAACGGGATGTTAGCGTTTAGATTCCGTTGAGTAACGAGAGGCTAATAAAACCTGGAAATGATGTTATAACTGGTACACTGAGTCCCGTAACAAGTCTTGATCGTCGAAGGCCCTGAGCTGTGAGCGCGTAAGAGCGAGAATCCCTCGTAAAGCTTAGAAGGAAACGACTCAATCGCCCTGGGTTGGCTCGTGATGAAGGAATGGGGAATGGGAATAGGATAAGAGCGACGAGGGAGATCGTGGTGTGGAGAACGTGGTTGGGGAGGGGAAGGAGGAGGGAAGAAGAGGGTGGAAGGTTGAGTCACTGAATCCCAATAAATTTCTCTCGATCGTTTAACTGTTCCCTCCCCTCTCCCCCCCCCCTTTTTTTTTCCTTCATTTTTCTTTCCAGTCGTGTCTATGGGGGTAATCATTTCATGACTTTTCTTTCTTTTTCTTTTTTCTTTCCGGTCGGGTCTTCAAGATTATATTTTTAACCGACTATTGGCCTTGAAGTCCTGAAAAACTCTTTTGCAATGTATGTATTCATGCAATACAAGTGAGTATTTAATTGCGTTGCCAGGAAAAGCACATAACGTGCAGTAGTGGGTAGTCTGTTGTGGTGGTAACCCATCTCTCTACGTATCGAATCCGACCGACAGCGCGAAGGTATGTGGTCCTTCTTCGTGTTTCCTTAAGGGATTTGGATCCTTTCTGATGAGGTTGGATCCCTTATATACAGTATATATAATATATGAATACATGCATATACGTGTATATATATATATATATATATATATATATATATACATGTGTGTGTGTGTGTGTGTGTGTGTGTGTGTGTAAAAGGTGGTAGAAAAATGCAGGTTGGAGTAGGAGCACTATATTGCTGACGTTTCGACTACAGGTCATCTTTAGAATGACAGCGTTTATAACCAGTATATATACTCTCACTGCGGATCATCCCGCTGGAAGTCTTAGAACGGAGCACGTTGATTTGTCCGTTCCTCCTACCAGGACCAGCTTGTCAGTAACCAATGAAAGGTTGACAAAGCCGCCTCTGTGGTTGGTGACCTCTCCCAGTGTGATATAGGCCGCCTCTACCAGTCTTCTTATTCTCTTCTACAAGTCCGTTTGGGGAGGTCGCGCCTCTTCCCCTTTTGTCCAATGTATGTCTGTGTGTGTATCACTAGAGAGTTTGATGTTCTGTGGTGTCGCAGGTCGTTCTTGTGTTCGGCTATTCTCTTTTCCATTCCCCTTGACGTCTCGCCGTAGTATGTTGCCGGACGTCCACCACATACTACTGTTGCCGGGGCTATTGGTGCTGCAAACGTCACCAACTGATAACATAAGACAGATGTAAGACAGAGGACGTATTCGAAATCGACACCAACATCTTCAACAGAAAGGCATCGTTCGGTTAGGGAACGTCTCAAGAAGCCACAATAGCCGCGGCCCAAGTATTCCTCTAAAGTCAATGGTATAAGGAATGAAAAGCCTAATTGTGTCAATTAGTCTGTTTATCGTCATCGTTAGGGACTTTGCATTAGCCGGTGTCGAGCTGTGCTTCACGTTTGGTCCCAAGTGTCGTGTCCGAAAGTAGTGTGATCTCCGTCAGTGACAACACATGCAACAGGTGCCTACACTCACCCTCCCTGCATTATTCTGACGTCTGCAAGGAAATTTCTTTGAGTGAATTTGCATGGGTCATTGAGAGTCATTCCCAGTGTTGGGTCGTAAATAGCGGTTTGGGATCTACAAGCAAGCTGTGGTCCCTGATTGGGTGGCAACCGTAGCTGGCCCGGCCGAAAACCTTTTTAGAGAGAGAGAGAGAGAGAGAGAGAGAGAGAGAGAGAGAGAGACGGGGCGAGGGATAAAAAAGATGAAAAGTCTTAATTGAATTGTTGAAACCAGTGGATTCATCGATTGTGTATTAAGATATTTTTGTCACGAATCCGATGATTAAGAGAAAATATATATTAAATTTCTAAAACGGATATCAGTAAAAAAAATGTACATATAAAACAAAAAGGTAATACTGCAAGCCATGGAAATCAACTCTACATTTCTTAATGAAAATAGAACAAAAGAAATCAGAATAAGAAATAATAGAAAAAATAATATATAAATAAAAAATGAATTTTTAGAGCCATATATTTCAATAAAGATAAAAGAATATTACAGCACATTCACAGCAGACATAATTAAATGTTTCAAAACAAACAGAAGAATGTAAGACCCCTACGCAGGGAGGCGCTGAACTGCTGCGACCGAAGCCGTCCCCTTTGCCATTTCGTTCGCTTTGTCTGATGGAAATCGGAGAGAAGTGCGGGATTCGAACCCGCAACTAAGCGAATCGCGAGACCAGCACGTTTCTGATCACTCCATCGGCGCCTAGGTCAAATGGCACAGGTATTATAAGTCGATATAAGAAATCAACAACATTTTCACAAGATAACAGAACGTTCTTTGCAAAGCGTCGTCAAAATTGATAACACAGAGGATAAATACAAATTAAAATTGTGCTAGTGGGATTAAATATATTTATTAAGTTGCTCTCTTCTAATTGAAATTCTTGTCTGATAAAAGAGCTCAAAGCTTAACCAGACTTAAAAGTAGTCAAACGAGCGTAAGGAGAAATGTTAATTGAAGAGAAGTGCGGGATTCGAACCCACTAACAAGTGAATGTGAGACCAGTATACTTGCGATTACACCAAAAATGAATGAAAGAGAGAGAGAAAGAGAGATAGATAGATAGATAGAGAGAGAGTAGATAAGTTGTGATCCTGCCGATGACCTCGTCTTTCCGAAACTCAGCCTTGGTGCACCAAGTGACCACAAATCTGAGACGACTTTTCGAGTCTTCGTGGTGATCGCCCTTGGCCCTCCGAACTTGAGTCGTTGTAGGAATCTACTCTTCAATCAACATGATCTTCCTGGTGTTCTTGGCACTCTGCCGTTGCTTCCAGGAACTCAGCCACAGACGGAAGGACAAGTCTTCCAGAGGAGCTGAAGTCGACCAAGCCTCAAACTTTGCCACGAAACCCATTGACCTGACCGACTACGAAGAAGTCCTGAAATGCAACGAAGAAGCACTGAAGCGTTGCAACTTCACTTCAGGCTGGAGAAGAGTCAGGGTTCTTGGAAAAGGAGGCTTTGGCAAAGTGTTTCTTTTGGAAAATAAGAAACTGAAGAAACGGATCGCTCGCAAGGTCGTTCTTTCCCAGCCTTCGAAACGTGGATTCACTTTCGAAGAAGTGATCCAGATCCAGCTGAGCCATCCCAATGTGCTCAGACTCTTCTGCTGGGAACAGAAGATGAAAACACTCAGTCTGAATCTTGAGTATTGCTCCAGAGGCAACCTGACCACCAACATGCCTTACCTGAGCGAAAACGAGGTCAAATTCTACTTCGAACAGCTGCTGGATGGCGTCAAATACATCCACTCGAGAGGTGTCGTCCACCGAGATCTGAAGCCAGGCAACCTTCTTCTGACGAAAGAAAAGGTTCTGAAGATCTCTGACTTCGGTCTTGCCGGTCTGTTCCTTAAAGACGGCAAAGAAATCCGACTGAGCCGAAAGGTGGGCACCAAGTCGTACATGGCACCCGAATTACTGCAGCGCCAGGAGAAGAGGTACCTCGGCCCTCCAGTCGACCTGTGGGCTTGTGGCGTCATCTTCTTCAAACTGATGACCACAAGAAAGCCCTGGTCTCAGGCAAACCTCGAAGACAAAGATTACAGAATGTGGGCCGAAAAGGACAAGAGGATCTACAAGAAAGAAGGCTGGAAAGAGCTGAACTCGGCCTCCAGAACGCTCCTGAGTGTTCTTCTGGAACCTAACCCCCTCAAGAGAATCTGTGGCTGGAGAAGCCTCCGCGGACACTGAAGAGGTCCCTCTCTTGAAGGCGCATCGCCTTGCAAATCTTTCTCACTCTAAATACACGAAATGATCACACAATTGAATTAAGTCTTCGGCTACCGATCGATTTTGATTGATTAATTAGAGTGGGCAAAAGCCCTGCACAGGGTCGTTAGACCATTCGTGCCATGGGATAAAATAGATAACGTGGTTAAAATACTAAATTCTAAAAATTAGAATAACTACAACGTTATTGTCTGACTAATTATTAAAATAATCTACGAAATATATACGAAGCCTAGACATTAAGTAGCGAACTACAATCGAAGTAAGATTACCAATACATAGGTACGACACAGTTAAGATTAAGTATAATAGAATAAAGTAACGTCTTTAAAAAATCCTACAAGGGGTTGTATCAGTGGTGTAGCACCAAGCATCTTACGGAGGTCAGGAGGGAGGCCCCACTTCCGCCGCCAAGGCTCGTAGTATCTGCACTCGAGCAGGAAATGACGAACGGAAAAGGGGGAGCCACACCTCTCGCAAGAAGGGGGGAATCCGGGAAGAGAGAATAAAAAATCGTGGGTTATCTTTGTATGTCCAGTACGTAAACGGTTTAAAAGTTTCGGATAGCAACGGTTGTGGTGGGAAAGGAGTGGCCAGCGATCTGCAGAACATTTTATGCTCCGTAGCTTTTGGTTCGTTCTAATATTGTCCCTGGTGGTGTCAAACTTTCTACGCACGCGGGAGGAGATGGTAGTGCGGATGTCGGAAAAGGCTTCCCTCAGCTGAATAAAACAGTACCACGGACCCAGAACTGCATTTCCTCGTGCCCACAATACCTAGCGTATTGAGACGTCATCTTTAGTTGTTTGATTCATCACCCCCAAAGCGTTCTGTAAAATATTTGAAGGAATATGAGAGCATAAACGAGATATTAAATCGGGAATATTGTCGAGAGTGGAGTTCACGGCTGCTTCTGTCACTGTAACACATCCGCCGACCTTTAATGGGTCAGGTCGAAGTGGTTCTCGACCTTTAGCACTCCATTCCCCCTCTTCATGAATTCTCAACCATTTTGTAGCTCCCCCTGCAGTGTTCTCCAGAATCCCACCCCGTTAAAAAAAATGAAATAAATAAATAATATTAATAATAGTAATAATAATAATATAATAATGATAATAATAATAATAATAATAATGATGATAATAATAACAATACTAATAATAATAGTACTAATAATAGTAATAATAATAATAATGATAATAATAATAACAATAATAACAATAATAATAATAACAATAATAATAACAACAATAACTATAATAATAATAATGATAATAATAATAATTAATAATAATAATGATAGTAATAGTAATGATAATAGTAATGAAAATACAGTGTTGATGAAAAGAAACCTTTTGCCTTATTTCAGAGCTGGTCATCTTAATTATCATATATCTATTTTCTTTTTTATGCTGCTAGAAAATGTGAATTATGCATCCATACTACGAAGTAAGGAAAATGTTCTTGTTGGAAAAAGGTGACAAACACACAAGAGTATGAGCAAAGGTTGACTAAATAAACAAACAAATAAATAAATAAATGAATGAATAAATACCGAGTAAGTAAATGGATGAATGAATAAACAACATCATTCATGACGTCACATAAACGCGAAGACGTAATGATGTATCGGCCCCTCAATTAAACAAAATAGTTCATGACGTCACCGAAATTCCATGACGTAATGATTTTTCAGAGAGCTGTAACTAACTCATTCCTATTAATCCTATTGCCCTGGTTCTCAGCTCATGGAACTCCTTCCCCCCCCTTCCCCCCATCCCGTGGGGGGGACCCGGGAGTCTCCCCAGTGGGAATCACTAACCAAAAACTAGTGGTAGTAAGTGGATGCAAAACGATGCAATCGAAGTAATGAATTAACCTTAAAGAAACTGAGGAACAGCAATACATAATGTCTGGGTTCCGTAACGAGAGGCTGATTGAAAACCTTCGCCCTTTCAGAACTGTGGGTGAGACAAAAGAACGGAGAAAATTCCATGTCACATACATGGTTATATCTCAGAGTTGTGTAAAAAAAAATAGATAGATGGATATAGATAGAAAGACGTAGTCAGATATCTAGATAGCTAGATAGACAAATAGAGGGAGAGGTAGAAAAATTGATAGGTAAATAGACAGACAGATAGATAAATATAGACGGACAGATAAGTAGCTTGATAGACAGGGAAATAGATATATAGATAAACAGAGAGAGGTAGAGAGAGAGAAGGTGGGAAGAAATAGAGAGAAACAGAGAGAGAGAGAGACAGGCAATAAAACATAATATATCAAAAGTATGGATATATATACATATTTATATATATATAATATATATATATATATATATATATATATATATATATATATATATACATTTATATATACACGGTATGTTCAATAAGAAGTGAGAAAATAATATTATCGATCGTAGTGGTATATATATATATATATATATATATACATATATATATATATATATATATATATATATATATATATATATGTATATATATGTATATGTATATATATATATATATATATATATGTATATATATATATATATATATATATATATATATATATATATATATACATATGCATTTATGCATATATCTATGTATCTATCTTGTAACTGTACATGCATACGAGTATAGATGCATAATAAGAACATAAGAAATAAAGGAGACTGCAAAAGACCATAAGGTCTACACTAGGCAGCTCCGCATCCATCACCACCTGCCATCCCCATCCATAAAGTTGTCCAATCGCTTTTTAAAACAACTGATAGTTTCAGCGCTTACTACATGGTTACTAAGTTTATTCCATTCATCGACCACCCTATTAGTAGACCAATTCTTGCCTATTTCCTTCTTAAATCTAAATTTGTCCAGTTTATACCCATTACTGCGAGTCCTGCCCTGTTGTTTTATTATGATGACCTTGTTTGCATCACCCTTGTTATAGCCTTTGATCCACTTGAACACTTCTGTTAGATCACCAATATGGAGACATTTGTGATAATTAGTTAAATCATTAGATAATAACAATAAGACCATCAACACCGCTTGTTACTCAGAGAACAAGAGAACTCGACATCGTGTTATATTGCCTTTATCGAGAGACAGACTTCAGTGTTGAAGTTTCAGAATCAGAGTTGAGTGAAGAAGATGCACCGTCATCAAAACATTCAGAAACCAATTTAGCACTACAATCGGGATGAAAAAGTATGTATTAATCTTATTTTAATCCCAGACTAAACGCGACGTTAACGTTTAGATTCCGTTGAGGTACGAGAGGCTTATAAGCCTGGAAAAGATGTTATAACTGGTACACTGCATCCCATAACAAGTCTCGATTGTCGAAGGCCCTGAGCTGTGAGCGTGTAAGAGCGAGAATCCCTCGTAAAGCTTAGGAAGAAACGACCCAATCGCCCTGGGTTGGCTCGTGATGAGGGAATGGGGGAATGGGAATGGGATAAGAGAGGCGAGGGAGAACGTGGTGTGGAGAACGTGGATGGGGAGGGGGAGGGGGAGGAGGAAAGAAGAGGCTGGAAGGTTGAGTCACTAAATCCCATAAAACTTCTTCCGATCGTTTATCTATTAGCTTTTCTTTTTTCCTCTTCGTTTTTCTCTCTTTCTGTTCGGGTCTATTGGGATAATCATTTAATTTTGTGTTTTATCTTTTTTAACAACTATTGGCCCTGAAGTCCTAAAAAGCTCTTTTGTAATGCATGTATATGTATAATATCAAGGAGTATTTGATTACGTTCCAGGTGTGTATATATATATATATAGATATATATATATATATATATATTTTTATATATATTTTTATGTGTTTATATATTTATATATATATTATATCTATATATATATATATATATATATACACACACACACACACACATATATATATATATATATGTATATATATATATATATATATATAGATATATATATATATATATGTGTGTGTGTGTGTGCCTGTGTGTGTGCGTGTGCCTGTGTGCGTGTGTGTGGTGCGCGCCCGGGCGTGTGTGTGTGTGTGTGAAGATGTCGTAGTTAGTGTCACACATTTAAAAAGAATGATCAACTTCAATTTCACATATATTTGGAAAGCAACATCAGCTGATTACCACATAGTAAGAGTAAGGTAGATTTAGAAAAAATATATAACATCCATTTGTTCTAGTTTTCATAGAATAATTGGAA
>NW_027467659.1:27500-30000 GCF_046742065.1 Oratosquilla oratoria | reverse complement strand
ACTCTGCCGCTGCTTCCAGGTACTCAGCCACAGCCGGAAGGAAAAGTCTTCCAGAGGAGCTCAACTTGACCAAACCTCAAACTTTCCCAACAAACCCATTGACCTGACCGACTACGAAAAAGTCCTGAAATGCAACGAAGAAGCACTGAAGCGTTGCAACTTCACTTCAGGCTGGAGAAGAGTCAGGGTTCTTGGAAAAGGAGGCTTTGGCAAAGTGTTTCTTTTGGAAAATAAGAAACTGAAGAGACGGATCGCTCGCAAGGTCGTTCTTTCCCAGCCTGCGAGACGTGGATTCACTTTCGAAGAAATGATCCAGATCCAGCTGAGCCATCCCAATGTGCTCAGACTCTTCTGCTGGGAACAGAAGATGAGAACACTCAGCCTGAATCTTGAGTATTGCTCCAAAGGCAACCTAACCACCAACATGCCTTACCTGAGCGAAAACGAGCTCAAATTCTACTTCGAACAGCTGCTGGATGGCGTCAAATACATCCACTCGAGAGGTGTCGTCCACCGAGATCTGAAGCCAGGCAACCTTCTTCTGACGAAAGAAAAGGTTCTGAAGATCTCTGACTTCGGTCTTGCCGGTCTGTTCCTTAAAGACGGCAAAGAAATCCGACTGAGCCGAAAGGTGGGCACCAAGTCGTTCATGGCACCCGAATTACTGCAGCGCCAGGAGAAGAGGTACCTCGGCCCTCCAGTCGACCTGTGGGCTTGTGGCATCATCTTCTTCAAACTGATGACCACAAGAAAGCCCTGGTCACAGGCAAACCTCGTAGACAGCGATTACAGAATGTGGGCCGAAAAGGACAAGAGGATCTACAAGAAGGAAGGCTGGAAAGAGCTGAACTCAGCCTCCAGAACGCTCCTGAGTCTTCTTCTGGAACCTGATCCGCTGAAGAGAATCTGTGGCTGGAGAAGCCTCCGTGGATATTGAAGAGATCCCGCTCTTGAAGGCGCATCGCCTGGAAATCTTCCTCCCTCTAAATACTCGAAATGATCACACAATTGAATTAAGCCTTCGGCTACCGATCGATTTTGATTGATTAATTAGAGTGGGCAAAAGCCCGGCACAGGATCGTTAGACCATTCGTGCCATGGGATAAAATAGATAACGAGGTTAAAATACTAAATTCTAAAAATTAAAACAACTACAACGTTATTGTCTGACTAATTATTAAAATAATCTACGAAATATATACGAAGCCTAGACATTAAGTAGCGAACTACAATCGAAGTAAGATTACCAATACATAGGTACGACACAGTTAAGATTAGATATAATAGAATAAATTAACGTCTTTTAAAAATCCCACAAGGGGTTGTATCATGGGCGTAGCACCAAGCACCTTACGGAGGTCAGGAGGGAGGCCCCACTTCCGCCGCCAAGGCTCGTAGTATCTGCACTCGAGCAGGAAATGACGAACGGAAAAGGGGGAGCCACACCTCTCGCAAGAAGGGGGGAATCCGGGAAGAGAGAATAAAAAATCGTGGGTTATCTTTGTATGTCCAGTACGTAAACGGTTTAAAAGTTTCGGATAGCAACGGTTGTGGTGGGAAAGGAGTGGCCAGCGATCTGCAGAACGTTTTATGCTCCGTAGCTTTTGGTTCGTTCTAATATTGTCCCAGGCGGTGTCAAACTTTCTACGCACGCGGGAGGAGATGGTAGTGCGGATGTCGGAAAAGGCTTCCCTCAGCTGAATAAAACAGTACCACGGACCCAGAACTGCATTTCCTCGTGCCCACAATACCTAGCGAATTGAGACGTCATCTTTAGTTGTTTGATTCATCACCCCCAAAGCGTTCTGTAAAATATTTCAAGGAATATGAGAGCATAAACGAGATATTAAATCGGGAATATTGTCGAGAGTGGAGTTCACGGCTGCTTCTGTCACTGTAACACATCCGCCGACCTTTAATGGGTCAGGTCGAAGTGGTTCTCGACCTTTAGCACTCCATTCCCCCTATTCATGAATTCTCAACCATTTTGTAGCTCCCCCTTCAGTGTTCTCCAGAATCCCACCCCGTTAAAAAAATGAAATAAAAGAATAATAATAATAGTAGTAATAATAATAATATAATAATGATAATAATAATAATAATGATGATAATAATAACAATAATAATAATAATAGTACTAATAATAGTAATAATAATAATAATGATAATAATAATAACAATAATAACAATAATAATATTAATGACAATAATAATAACAACAACTATAATAATAATAATGATAATAGTAATAATAATTAATAATAATAATGATAGTAATAGTAATGATAATAGTAATGACAATACAGTGTTGATGAAAAGAAACCTTTTGCCTTATTTCAGAGCTGGTAATCTTAATTATCATATATCTATTTTTTTTATGCTGCTAGAAAATGTGAATTATGCATCCATACTACGAAGTAAGGAAAATGTTCTTGTTGGAAAAAGGTGACAAACACACAAGAGTATGAGCAAAGGTTGACTAAATAAACAAACAAATAAA
>NW_027467659.1:17500-22500 GCF_046742065.1 Oratosquilla oratoria | reverse complement strand
GGAACAGGAAGAAGTCGCAAGGGGCTAGGTCAGGGCTGTAGGGTGGGTGTTGTACCACTTTCATTCCTCTGTCGGCCATCCAGGTGATCACCAGCGTTGACTTGTGGCATAGGGCACTGTCCTGGTGGAACCACCACTGACCACTCCTCCACTACTGAGGCCTCTTCTTCCTCATCTTTTCCCTGAACCTTTTCAGAACAGTAAGGTAATATTCCTTATTGACGATTTGACCCTAAGGAACCCATTCAACGTGATTGAGCACCTGGGAGTCAGACCAACAAATATAGAAAGTTAGCAGTTAGTCATTTTATAGAATATTTGTACGTGTACTTCACCATAAAGTAGTATTTTGATCAAATCATATTTAATGTCTCGCCTGACATTTTCTCACTACTTATTGAACATACCGTGTATATATAAATATACATATATATTTACACACACACACACACACACACACACATATATATATATATATATATATATATATATATATATATATATATATATATATATATATATATATACACTTTTGATATATTATGTTTTATTGCCCGTCTCTCTGTTTCTCTCTATTTCTTCCCACCCTCTCTCTCTCTATCTCTCTCTGTTTATCTATATATATATTTCCCTATCTATCAATCTACTTATCTTTTTGTCTGTATTTATTTATCTGTCTGTCTATCTACCTATCAATCTTTCTACCTCTCCCTCTATTTGTCTATCTAGCTATCTAGATATCTGACTAAGTATATATCTGTTTATCTATCTATATCCATATATCTATTTCTCTTAGACAACTTTGAGATATAACCATGTATCTGATATGTATTTTCTCCGTTCTTAACTCTTTTGTCTAACCCACAGTTCTGAAAGGGCGAAAGTTTTCAGTCAGGCTCTCGTTAAGTAACCCAGACATTATGGATTGCTGTTCTTCGGTTTCTTTAAGGACAATTAATTACTGCAATTGCATCGTTTTGGATCCACTTACTACCACTAGTTTTCGGTTAGTGGGTTAGTGACTCCCACTGGGGAGACTCCCGGGTCCCCCTACGGGATGGGGGGGAAGGGGGGGAGGAGTTCCATAAGCTGACAATCAGGGCAATAGGATTAATAGGAATGAGTTAGTTACAGCTCTCTGAAACATCATTACGTCATGGAATTTCAGTGACGTCATGAACTATTTTGTTTAATTGAGGGGCCGATACATCATTACGTCTTCGCGTTTATGTGACGTCATGAATGATGTTGTTTATTCATTCATCCATTTACTTACTCGGTATTTATTCATTCATTTATTTATTTATTTGTTTGTTTATTTAGTCAACCTTTGCTCATACTCTTGTGTGTTTGTCACCTTTTTCCAACAAGAACATTTTCCTTACTTCGTAGTATGGATGCATAATTCACATTTTCTAGCAGCATAAAAAAAATAGATATATGATAATTAAGATTACCAGCTCTGAAATAAGGCAAAAGGTTTCTTTTCATCAACACTGTATTGTCATTACTATTATCATTACTATTACTATCATTATTATTATTAATTATTATTACTATTATCATTATTATTATTATAGTTGTTGTTATTATTATTGTCATTAATATTATTATTGTTATTATTGTTATTATTATTATCATTATTATTATTATTACTATTATTAGTACTATTATTATTATTATTGTTATTATTATCATCATTATTATTATTATTATCATTATTATATTATTATTATTACTACTATTATTATTATTCTTTTATTTCATTTTTTTAACGGGGTGGGATTCTGGAGAACACTGAAGGGGGAGCTACAAAATGGTTGAGAATTCATGAATAGGGGGAATGGAGTGCTAAAGGTCGAGAACCACTTCGACCTGACCCATTAAAGGTCGGCGGATGTGTTACAGTGACAGAAGCAGCCGTGAACTCCACTCTCGACAATATTCCCGATTTAATATCTCGTTTATGCTCTCATATTCCTTGAAATATTTTACAGAACGCTTTGGGGGTGATGAATCAAACAACTAAAGATGACGTCTCAATTCGCTAGGTATTGTGGGCACGAGGAAATGCAGTTCTGGGTCCGTGGTACTGTTTTATTCAGCTGAGGGAAGCCTTTTCCGACATCCGCACTACCATCTCCTCCCGCGTGCGTAGAAAGTTTGACACCGCCTGGGACAATATTAGAACGAACCAAAAGCTACGGAGCATAAAACGTTCTGCAGATCGCTGGCCACTCCTTTCCCACCACAACCGTTGCTATCCGAAACTTTTAAACCGTTTACGTACTGGACATACAAAGATAACCCACGATTTTTTATTCTCTCTTCCCGGATTCCCCCCTTCTTGCGAGAGGTGTGGCTCCCCCTTTTCCGTTCGTCATTTCCTGCTCGAGTGCAGATACTACGAGCCTTGGCGGCGGAAGTGGGGCCTCCCTCCTGACCTCCGTAAGGTGCTTGGTGCTACGCCCATGATACAACCCCTTGTGGGATTTTTAAAAGACGTTAATTTATTCTATTATATCTAATCTTAACTGTGTCGTACCTATGTATTGGTAATCTTACTTCGATTGTAGTTCGCTACTTAATGTCTAGGCTTCGTATATATTTCGTAGATTATTTTAATAATTAGTCAGACAATAACGTTGTAGTTGTTTTAATTTTTAGAATTTAGTATTTTAACCTCGTTATCTATTTTATCCCATGGCACGAATGGTCTAACGATCCTGTGCCGGGCTTTTGCCCACTCTAATTAATCAATCAAAATCGATCGGTAGCCGAAGGCTTAATTCAATTGTGTGATCATTTCGAGTATTTAGAGGGAGGAAGATTTCCAGGCGATGCGCCTTCAAGAGCGGGATCTCTTCAATATCCACGGAGGCTTCTCCAGCCACAGATTCTCTTCAGCGGATCAGGTTCCAGAAGAAGACTCAGGAGCGTTCTGGAGGCTGAGTTCAGCTCTTTCCAGCCTTCCTTCTTGTAGATCCTCTTGTCCTTTTCGGCCCACATTCTGTAATCGCTGTCTACGAGGTTTGCCTGTGACCAGGGCTTTCTTGTGGTCATCAGTTTGAAGAAGATGATGCCACAAGCCCACAGGTCGACTGGAGGGCCGAGGTACCTCTTCTCCTGGCGCTGCAGTAATTCGGGTGCCATGAACGACTTGGTGCCCACCTTTCGGCTCAGTCGGATTTCTTTGCCGTCTTTAAGGAACAGACCGGCAAGACCGAAGTCAGAGATCTTCAGAACCTTTTCTTTCGTCAGAAGAAGGTTGCCTGGCTTCAGATCTCGGTGGACGACACCTCTCGAGTGGATGTATTTGACGCCATCCAGCAGCTGTTCGAAGTAGAATTTGAGCTCGTTTTCGCTCAGGTAAGGCATGTTGGTGGTTAGGTTGCCTTTGGAGCAATACTCAAGATTCAGGCTGAGTGTTCTCATCTTCTGTTCCCAGCAGAAGAGTCTGAGCACATTGGGATGGCTCAGCTGGATCTGGATCATTTCTTCGAAAGTGAATCCACGTCTCGCAGGCTGGGAAAGAACGACCTTGCGAGCGATCCGTCTCTTCAGTTTCTTATTTTCCAAAAGAAACACTTTGCCAAAGCCTCCTTTTCCAAGAACCCTGACTCTTCTCCAGCCTGAAGTGAAGTTGCAACGCTTCAGTGCTTCTTCGTTGCATTTCAGGACTTTTTCGTAGTCGGTCAGGTCAATGGGTTTGTTGGGAAAGTTTGAGGTTTGGTCAAGTTGAGCTCCTCTGGAAGACTTTTCCTTCCGGCTGTGGCTGAGTACCTGGAAGCAGCGGCAGAGTGCGAAGAACACCAGGAAGATCATCTTGATTGAAGAGTAGATTCCTACAACGACTCAAGTTCGGGGGCCCAAGAGCGATCACCACGAAGACTCGAAAAGTCGTCTCAGATTTGTGGTCACTTGGTGCACCAAGGCTGAGGTTCGGAAAAACGAGGTCATCGGCAGGATCACAACTTATCTACCCTCTCTCTCTCTCTCTCTCTCTCTCTTTCTCTCTGATGCGCTGTTGGCGTAATCGCAAGCATACTGGTCTCGCATTCACTTGCTAGTGGGTTCGAATCCCACACTTTTCCTCGATTCACATTCATCCTCACGCTCGCTTGCCTACTTTCAAGTCTGGTGAAGCTTTGAGTTGTTGTTTTTTATCAGATAAGAATTTCACTTCGAAGTTAGCAACTTATTGAACATATTTAATCCCACTTGCACAAATCTTAATTTGTATTTATTCTCCGTGTTATCAATTCTGACGATGCTTTGGAAATAACGTATTGTTATCTTATGAAAATGTTGTTGATTTCTTGTATCGACTATTATTCCCTGTGCCACTTGACCTGAGCGCTGATGGCGTGATCAGAAGCGTGCCGGTCTCGCGTTCGCTTAGTTACGGGTTCGAATCCCGCACTTCTCTCCGATTTCTACCAAACAGAGCGAAGGAAAATGGTAGAGGGGACGGCTTCAGCCGCAGCAGTTCAGCGCATCCGTGCGTAGGCGTCTTACATTCTTCTGTTTGTTTGGAAGAATTCAATTATGTCTGCTGATATCTGTGGATCTAATACTTTACTTTTCATTTATATATTATTTCTTTGTATTGCTTTTTTATTCTGATTTATTTTGTTTTATTTTCATTAAGAAATGTATGGTGGATTTCCATGGGTTGCAATATCATCTTTTTTTATTTTATACTTTTCTTACGATTCCTAAGTTGAAGACCTGGCTGTTTCCTGATGTCCTTGTTAGAAACTCAATATATATATTTTCTCTTGATTATCTGATTCGGAACAAATACACAGTTGACTAATCCAGTGGTTTCAACATTTCAGTTAAGACTTTCTAATCTTCATATTCTCTCTCTCTCTCTCTCTCTCTCTCTCTCGGACAAAAGGTCCCCGGACAAAAGGTCCCCGGACAAAAGGTCCTGAAATCTGCACCCCTGGGACAAAATGTCCCCAACGGCCTAGGTGGGTGGTCAAAATGTCCCC
>NW_027467659.1:0-7500 GCF_046742065.1 Oratosquilla oratoria | reverse complement strand
ACCCACGATTTTTTATTCTCTCTTCCCGGATTCCCCCCTTCTTGCGAGAGGTGTGGCTCCCCCTTTTCCGTTCGTCATTTCCTGCTCGAGTGCAGATACTACGAGCCTTGGCGGCGGAAGTGGGGCCTCCCTCCTGACCTCCGTAAGATGCTTGGTGCTACACCACTGATACAACCCCTTGTAGGATTTTTTAAAGACGTTACTTTATTCTATTATACTTAATCTTAACTGTGTCGTACCTATGTATTGGTAATCTTACTTCGATTGTAGTTCGCTACTTAATGTCTAGGCTTCGTATATATTTCGTAGATTATTTTAATAATTAGTCAGACAATAACGTTGTAGTTATTCTAATTTTTAGAATTTAGTATTTTAACCACGTTATCTATTTTATCCCATGGCACGAATGGTCTAACGACCCTGTGCAGGGCTTTTGCCCACTCTAATTAATCAATCAAAATCGATCGGTAGCCGAAGACTTAATTCAATTGTGTGATCATTTCGTGTATTTAGAGTGAGAAAGATTTGCAAGGCGATGCGCCTTCAAGAGAGGGACCTCTTCAGTGTCCGCGGAGGCTTCTCCAGCCACAGATTCTCTTGAGGGGGTTAGGTTCCAGAAGAACACTCAGGAGCGTTCTGGAGGCCGAGTTCAGCTCTTTCCAGCCTTCTTTCTTGTAGATCCTCTTGTCCTTTTCGGCCCACATTCTGTAATCTTTGTCTTCGAGGTTTGCCTGAGACCAGGGCTTTCTTGTGGTCATCAGTTTGAAGAAGATGACGCCACAAGCCCACAGGTCGACTGGAGGGCCGAGGTACCTCTTCTCCTGGCGCTGCAGTAATTCGGGTGCCATGTACGACTTGGTGCCCACCTTTCGGCTCAGTCGGATTTCTTTGCCGTCTTTAAGGAACAGACCGGCAAGACCGAAGTCAGAGATCTTCAGAACCTTTTCTTTCGTCAGAAGAAGGTTGCCTGGCTTCAGATCTCGGTGGACGACACCTCTCGAGTGGATGTATTTGACGCCATCCAGCAGCTGTTCGAAGTAGAATTTGAGCTCGTTTTCGCTCAGGTAAGGCATGTTGGTGGTCAGGTTGCCTCTGGAGCAATACTCAAGATTAAGACTGAGTGTTTTCATCTTCTGTTCCCAGCAGAAGAGTCTGAGCACATTGGGATGGCTCAGCTGGATCTGGATCACTTCTTCGAAAGTGAATCCACGTTTCGAAGGCTGGGAAAGAACGACCTTGCGAGCGATCCGTTTCTTCAGTTTCTTATTTTCCAAAAGAAACACTTTGCCAAAGCCTCCTTTTCCAAGAACCCTGACTCTTCTCCAGCCTGAAGTGAAGTTGCAACGCTTCAGTGCTTCTTCGTTGTTCTTCAGGACTTTCTCGTAGTCGGTCAGGTCAATGGGTTTCGTGGCAAAGTTTGAGGTTTGGTCGACTTTAGCTCCTCTGGAAGACTTGTCCTTCCGTCTGTGGCTGAGTTCCTGGAAGCAACGGCAGAGTGCCAAGAACACCAGGAAGATCATGTTGATTGAAGAGTAGATTCCTACAACGACTCAAGTTCGGAGGGCCAAGGGCGATCACCACGAAGACTCGAGAAGTCGTCTCAGATTTGTGGTCACTTGGTGCACCAAGGCTGAGTTTCGGAAAGGCGAGGTCATCGGCAGGTTCACAACTTATCTACTCTCTCTCTATCTATCTATCTATCTCTCTTTCTCTCTCTCTTTCATTCATTTTTGGTGTAATCGCAAGTATACTGGTCTCGTATTCACTTGTTAGTGGGTTCGAATCCCGCACTTCTCTTCAATTAACATTTCTCCTTACGCTCGTTTGACTACTTTTAAGTCTGGTTAAGCTTTGAGCTCTTTTATCAGACAAGAATTTCAATTAGAAGAGAGCAACTTAATAAATATATTTAATCCCACTAGCACAATTTTAATTTGTATTTATCCTCTGTGTTATCAATTTTGACGACGCTTTGCAAAGAACGTTCTGTTATCTTGTGAAAATGTTGTTGATTTCTTATATCGACTTATAATACCTGTGCCATTTGACCTAGGCGCCGATGGAGTGATCAGAAACGTGCTGGTCTCGCGATTCGCTTAGTTGCGGGTTCGAATCCCGCACTTCTCTCCGATTTCCATCAGACAAAGCGAACGAAATGGCAAAGGGGACGGCTTCGGTCGCAGCAGTTCAGCGCCTCCCTGCGTAGGGGTCTTACATTCTTCTGTTTGTTTTGAAACATTTAATTATGTCTGCTGTGAATGTGCTGTAATATTCTTTTATCTTTATTGAAATATATGGCTCTAAAAATTCATTTTTTATTTATATATTATTTTTTCTATTATTTCTTATTCTGATTTCTTTTGTTCTATTTTCATTAAGAAATGTAGAGTTGATTTCCATGGCTTGCAGTATTACCTTTTTGTTTTATATGTACATTTTTTTTACTGATATCCGTTTTAGAAATTTAATATATATTTTCTCTTAATCATCGGATTCGTGACAAAAATATCTTAATACACAATCGATGAATCCACTGGTTTCAACAATTCAATTAAGACTTTTCATCTTTTTTATCCCTCGCCCCGTCTCTCTCTCTCTCTCTCTCTCTCTCTCTCTCTCTCTCTCTCTCTCTCTCTCTCTCTAAAAAGGTTTTCGGCCGGGCCAGCTACGGTTGCCACCCAATCAGGGACCACAGCTTGCTTGTAGATCCCAAACCGCTATTTACGACCCAACACTGGGAATGACTCTCAATGACCCATGCAAATTCACTCAAAGAAATTTCCTTGCAGACGTCAGAATAATGCAGGGAGGGTGAGTGTAGGCACCTGTTGCATGTGTTGTCACTGACGGAGATCACACTACTTTCGGACACGACACTTGGGACCAAACGTGAAGCACAGCTCGACACCGGCTAATGCAAAGTCCCTAACGATGACGATAAACAGACTAATTGACACAATTAGGCTTTTCATTCCTTATACCATTGACTTTAGAGGAATACTTGGGCCGCGGCTATTGTGGCTTCTTGAGACGTTCCCTAACCGAACGATGCCTTTCTGTTGAAGATGTTGGTGTCGATTTCGAATACGTCCTCTGTCTTACATCTGTCTTATGTTATCAGTTGGTGACGTTTGCAGCACCAATAGCCCCGGCAACAGTAGTATGTGGTGGACGTCCGGCAACATACTACGGCGAGACGTCAAGGGGAATGGAAAAGAGAATAGCCGAACACAAGAAACGACCTGCGACACCACAGAACATCAAACTCTCTAGTGATACACACACAGACATACATTGGACAAAAGGGGAAGAGGCGCGACCTCCCCAAACGGACTTGTAGAAGAGAATAAGAAGACTGGTAGAGGCGGCCTATATCACACTGGGAGAGGTCACCAACCACAGAGGCGGCTTTGTCAACCTTTCATTGGTTACTGACAAGCTGGTCCTGGTAGGAGGAACGGACAAATCAACGTGCTCCGTTCTAAGACTTCCAGCGGGATGATCCGCAGTGAGAGTATATATATGGTTATAAACGCTGTCATTCTAAAGATGACCTGTAGTCGAAACCTCACCTATATAGAGCTCCCACTCCAACCAGCATTTTTCTACCACCTTTTACACACACACACACACACACACACACACATGTATATATACATATATATATATATATATATACACGTATATGCATGTATTCATATATTATATATACTGTATATAAGGGATCCAACCTCATCAGAAAGGATCCAAATCCCTTAAGGAAACACGAAGAAGGACCACATACCTTCGCGCTGTCGGTCGGATTCGATACGTAGAGAGATGGGTTACCACCACAACAGACTACCCACTACTGCACGTTATGTGCTTTTCCTGGCAACGCAATTAAATACTCACTTGTATTGCATGAATACATACATTGCAAAAGAGTTTTTCAGGACTTCAGGGCCAATAGTAGATTAGAAATATAATCTTGAAGACCCGACCGGAAAGAAAAAAGAAAAAGAAAGAAAAGTCATGAAATGATTACCCCCATAGACACGACTGGAAAGAAAAATGAAGGAAAAAAAAAGGGGGGGGGAGAGGGGAGGGAACAGTTAAACGATCGAGAGAAATTTATTGGGATTCAGTGACTCAACCTTCCACCCTCTTCTTCCCTCCTCCTTCCCCTCCCCAACCACGTTCTCCACACCACGATCTCCCTCGTCGCTCTTATCCTATTCCCATTCCCCATTCCTTCATCACGAGCCAACCCAGGGCGATTGAGTCGTTTCCTTCTAAGCTTTACGAGGGATTCTCGCTCTTACGCGCTCACAGCTCAGGGCCTTCGACGATTAAGACTTGTTACGGGACTCAGTGTACCAGTTATAACATCATTTCCAGGTTTTATTAGCCTCTCGTTACTCAACGGAATCTAAACGCTAACATCCCGTTTAGTCTGGGATTGATAAAAAAGGAATAAATATTTTGAAGTCCAATCGTAGAATGTGCTACTGTGTAGGTTTCAGAATGATTTCATGACGGTGTTTTCCTGCTCACTGAACTCTGATTCTGAAACTTCAACACTGAAGTCTATTTCTCGCTATAGGCAATATAACACGACGTCGAGTTCTCTTGTTCTTTGAGTAACAGGCGGTGTTCATGGTCTCACTGTTATCAATTATTCATTTAACTAATAATCACAAATGTCTCCATATTGGTTAATTGATTTGTTTTATCATACATCCATATGCATATTAGTTACAAGATAGGTATATATATATATTATATATATATATATATATATATATATATATATATATACATATACACATACATGAATTATGTTGTTCATTAACTAATCTATTTACTTATTTATTTATATACATATATATACTTGTATTTTAGGTATTCAAAAGATGTAAATGTATACATATCCATAATTTTGATATATTATGTTTTATAGCCCATCTCTCTCTCTCCCTCTTTCTCTCTGTCTATCTATATATCTGATTCCTTGTCTATCTATCTAGCTACTTATCTACCTCTAATTATCTATCTTTCTATATAGGGGAAGGTGGGGTAAGACGGACCCCTGGGGTGAGATGGACCCCCCCCCTCTAATTTGAATTAGAAAGGGCATGATTAAGATTGTTGCCGCTAGATGTCCTCAACATCAACTGTAACTCATGCGGGTGCAACCGGAAGCCAGGTTCAGTACCGCATTTGCGCTCGATGTGGAGGTTTGTGTTTTTGGACAGTGCTGATGTTATTTGGAGAAGGTAAGATAATTATTTTTTTTGCATTAACATACTGGCTGTAATGATTTAGTAATCATGCTGCATATAGCCAATCGTGTGTGCATTATAGGTATGTGCCATAAAATGATATATCAAACATAGATGTTTTATTAAAAAATGCATGATGCGAATATTTACGTATGGGGTGAGATGGACCCCGAGGGGTCCATCTCACCCCATACTCTAAATATTTTACAAAGACTTAGCATTTTTTTTTTCTTGTAGATGCCCCGGAAATACGTGAGGATAAGTAATAGAGGTGGATGGAATACAGAAGCAATGCAGAATGCAATATCTGCAGTTAAAGAAAAAAAGATGGGTGTGAAAGCAGCCTCCAAGGAATTTTCTCATCTTTCCACGGGTTCGTATGAAGCAAGAACCAAAGGATGGTGTTCCACCAGGAACCAGATTTGCCTGTCATCCATCTGGGTGGATGCAGCTCCCTATTTTTACAGAATGGTTTCAGCACTCTCTTGCCCACACCAAGCCATCAGTGAATGATCCAGTATTGCTGATTATGGATGGACACATGACCCATATCAAGAATCTTGATGTTATCAATCTTGCCAGGGATAATTATGTCACGATTGTTGTTTTACCACCACATTGCAGTCACCGAATGCAGCCACTGGATGTTTCATTTATGAAACCACTGAATGCCTACCGATGTGAGGGCTGTTGAAACTTTCCTCAGAAACAATCCTGGCAGACTTGTGACAACCTACAAAAAAAGTGCTTTGTAATGTGAGGCCTAACTCCATGCAGCTGTACCAAACACAGCCATAAAAGGGTTTAAGAAAACCGGTATCTGCCCATTGAATAAGCATGTTTTCGGAGAAGCTGCATTTTTACCTGCACACCCAACAGACTCTCCATTAGATGCTGATCAGGAAGAGGAAGGTCTGAACGACCATGTCGCCCCTCCTATCATGGTCACTGAGGATGAACCTGAACTAGAAGTAGCTGACATATCGGAAAATACATGTGCTGTTCCTGTTCCTGAAAAAACCAAGTCTGTTCAGGCCAGGTTGTTCACCCAAGGAAATTGTTCCCTTGCCAAAGGTGACCATAAAGGACACGAAAGAAATGACCTAGGACTCAAGGGGGACCCCTCAACATGACAGGATCCCCATACAAGAATGACAGGATCCCCATACAAGAATGAGCTCCGAGACAGAAGTTCAGAAGAAAAAAGAAAAAGAGGGCAGTCTAGCAAAGAAGCAAAAAATAAAAATAAAATAGCAGCCAAAAATAAAACAGCAATCATATCAAAGCAACTACAACATGAAAAAAGGAAAATAAAACCAAAAACTCAACAAGCAAAAGCTGGACCATCCTGGCTTCATGAAAGCAGTAGCGAGAGTGAAGAGGGAGATGGAACTGTCTGCCTGTACTGCAGTGACAAGTTTGGAAATTCTAAAAGAGGTGAAGGGTGGGTTTGCTGTGCCAATTGTAAACGATGGGCACACGAGCAATGTGCAGGGATTCTGAATGATGAGGATGATATTGAGTGTTTTATTTATGATCTATGCAAGGAATGATCAAGCAATTTGGCATAATATGGCACTATAAAGTATCCCTGTAGATGTAAAATGGGCACAGAAGCAAATATATGATGGTAAAGGATGCTGAAAGAAGGATTTTCTTTGTCACTTATTCCAGGAAGGATCTCTTTTCTTATTTTTTGGTCGAGGATTATGATGAACCCTTAGGAAGTATTCGAAAAAATGACAGGATAAGACGGACCCCTGGGGTCCGTCTTACCCCGGCCTTTTTTTCGGAAACAATAAAAGTTACCTTTTTTATTTTAATCATAGTTTAAATTTTTCCCTCAAATAACAGTGCCTAGGTTGCGTATTGGAATCATAAGATCCCAAAGTACCACCACAACCCCTAAAACATTAAAAAAATATCAAAATGTGGCTTCTAGACCCATTTCTTTCTTAAGGGGTCCGTCTTACCCCACCTTCCCATATCTATCGATCTTTCTCCGTCTCCCTCTCGTCTTTGTCTATTTTAGCTATATAGATGCCCGAGCTACGTAACTATATGTCTATCTATATCTATTTTTATCACATAGTTTTTCCTGAGATATGATATCTGATATTGAGCTTTTCCTTTTTATACTCACCCAAATTCTGAAAGTGCAAGGATTTTTTCAGTCAGCTTCTCCTTTCATAAGGAATATAAGAATAAAGGCAGATCGCAAAGAGACCATAAGGGC